>NW_027488635.1:822500-824221 GCF_050948215.1 Halictus rubicundus | reverse complement strand
CTTTCTCGGGGGCTGAGCTCGGACCCGGGGCATCGCCACGTCACAGATCATCTGCAACGTGCCCCGGATCCAAGCCGCCCCCTCGTCTGCCTCGCGCTCCCTGGCCGAAGGCCAGGCGGAGCCGATAATCACGGCCCTCAGGAGGTCCCCGTCCAGTCGTTTCAGCGCCCATCTTGGCGCTGACGGGGTGCCACGTCGGAGGGGCGTGTCCAATGGCGAGTCCGAGACCACAGCCACGTCCATCAGGACGTAGCTGTGGTCCGACAAGGTCTCTCCACTCCAGACCCGCCAATTGGACACACGGCGTGAGGCGGCGGCCGTCGCGAACGACACGTCCACAATCGACCAGCCGTTCCACCTCACGCACGTAGGCACGGAGCCCCGGTTTAACAACCGGAGCTCCATCCCCTCCGCCCAGTCTTCCAGGACTCCGCCTCGGGCGTTGGTCCCGGGGTTACCCCAGGTGGAGGACCTCGCGTTGAGGTCCCCCAGGACCAACACTGGACCGGCTATATACGGGGCTATCATAAGCCCCAGCCGGTCCAGGAACATCCCTAATTCGGCGGAGTCGTAACTGGGTGAGCTGTAGCACCCCACGACCAGAAACCTTCCCCACTTTACCATAACCATCCCCCTGCCCCGTTCGACCACGGAGCAGGGGGGCACAGTCGCCGAGTGGCGACGCCACCATATCGCCACGGAGCCGTCATCGTCCCCGGACCAGTGTGGGTGGTCCGGGACTCTGTACGGCTCCGTGGCGACGGCCAGGCCAACCCCCCACTGCTCCAGGCATTGGACCATTAGGTCCTGCGCCTGGCGGCAGTGGTTGAGGTTGGCCTGGAGTACCGGGAGAGGGGACCAGCGCGGAATATGGGCCATTAATTGGCCATCGCGCTGGTCCCCTCCTTAGCCGCCGGTGCGGGTGGCGGGGGGTCATTTCCCCCCGTCCCGCTGGGGCCCGCCTCCACCTCCATCGACTCCCCCTCCCTAGGGGTTGGGGGAGTGGCCGACTTTGCCCCCGGTATTTCCGGGGTTTGGGGGGGCGCCACACCGCCGGCCCCCTTTACCTTCTTTTTGCCCTTTGGCGGCGGGGAGCACGCATTGCTCCCCGCCTTGTGGCCCGCTGGCCTTCCCAAGGCCGCGCAGACCACACAGTGGGGCGGACTCTTACAGTCCACCGCCCGGTGCGTGGCGTCCCCGCAGCGGTAGCAATGACCGCTGCGGTCGACCTCTGCAGTGCACCGCTGCCGCACGTGGCCAAGGGCCAGGCAGCGGAAACACTGCATTGGCCGTGGTGCCAGCACCACCACCTGGGCGGTGGACCACCCCACGCGAATCCTCCCGGCCTTCTGAATGGCCACGGCCGCCACAGCCGGGCACTGCACCCATACTGTGCCGAGTCCGTTGGGCGGGGCCTTGAGTTCCCCCACCCTGACCGACTCGGCGGTACAGCCCCCGGCTTTCGCCACCGCTTCCGTCACCTCCCGGGGGGTTACCGAGACCTCCAGGCCCGTCAGGCGGAATTCCGCCTTCTTGACGGGCCTGGACACCCTCACATCTATCCCCCCCAGGACGGCGGCCATCCTGGCGGCCAAGGCGTCAGCTTTGGGCCCCCCGTCGGCACCGGGGACCTCAATAATGAGGCCCCCGGTTACTGCCCGCTTCCAATTGAGGGCCCCAATGCCCAGGGCGTCGAGATCGACGCCCTGGCGGGCCCTCCT
>NW_027488635.1:600000-817500 GCF_050948215.1 Halictus rubicundus | reverse complement strand
CTTTCCGTCCGGGCCTGGCGATTCTGGCCCTCGAGCTCCTCCTCCTCCTCGCGCGTGAGTTCCACCCCCGGCGGGCGGCGGAAGGAGCGGGCGATGTGGTATAGCTTCGCCCGCTCCGCCGCCACCACAGTGAAGGGTGGAATCACGGCGAGGAGTCCCGCCGCCTCGGTGGAGATGGTGCGGTACCCCCGTATGACCCGCAAGGCCAGCCGCCGCCGCACTCTTTCGAAGAGTTTGCGGCTAGGCGTGCTGGCCTCGAGCGAGCGGTGCCATACGGGGGCCCCATACAGGGCTATAGACCGCACCACCTCCACATAGAGGCGGCGTACTTTCAAATCCGGCCCCCCGACATTCGGCAGCAGCCGCGCCAATGCGGCTGCCGTCCTCTCTAGTCGGGGGGCGAGGAGCTCGAAGTGTCCATCAAATCGCCAGCGGCCGTCTATGATCAGGCCCAGGTACCTCATCCTGGGCCCGATCGCGACGGAGGTTTCAGCGACACGAATCCGGAGATCTTGACCACGGGGTAGCCGCCACACCCGAGGCGAATACAACCAAATCGCCTCGGTTTTTGTGGCGGCCACGGTCAACCCCATTCTCCGGATTCGCCCGATCACGCAGTCCAGGGCGGCCTCTCCGAGGTGCCTGGTCCTCCTCCAATCCTCCCCCTCGGCATAAACCAGGGTGTCATCTGCATAGCAGATGACACCCGTATCCGGGGGGAGGACAACCCGCAGCACCGCGTCGTACGCCAAGTTCCACAGGAGCGGTCCGAGGACCGACCCCTGTGGAACGCCGCGGTGCGTCTCCCTCGAGTGCACAATACCATACCGGCCGGTAAATACCACCTCTCTGTCGCGGAGATAGTCGCCGACCACCTCCCGGAGATAAGGGGGCACCTGGAAATAGTCCAGCGCCCCCATTATCTCCGACCAGGGCAGGGCGTTGAAGGCGTTAGATATGTCTAGCGACACCGCAATCAACACCCTGCCCCGAGCGACAGCCCGTTCACGGAGGAGGCGCAGACGCTCCAGGGCGTCTATAGTGGAGCGCCCCCTCCGGAACCCATACTGGCTGTCGCTCAGGTCGGGACCACCCCGCGACAGGTGCTCGACGAGGCGGGCGGCAATTATCCTTTCGAATAGCTTGCCCGCCTCGTCGAGTAAACAAACCGGCCGGTATGCAGAGGGAGACTCTGCGGGTTTCCCCTCCTTTTGGAGGAGAACCAGGCACGCCTCTTTCCACGCCGTGGGGAAGACTCCCCGGCGCAGGCTCGCGTCCATGACGCTCCTGAACGCCGGGGCGAGGACCTCCATAGCTAAGGCCATTATACCACCGGGAACCCCATCGGGGCCAGGGGCCTTCTTGCCCCTGGCCCGGAGCTCCCGGACGGCCTGGTACAGCTCCCACTCGGTGACCCGGAATTCGTCCGACCATTCAATGGCCGGACCCGGGGCGCGTTCCCTCCCCCCCTCACTCAGGGGGAAGAGGGTATCCACTACGCGCCCCAGAAGTTCCGGGTCTAACCGCTCCGTGACCGGGGACGCCCAGGGGCGGAGCTTCCCAAGCACCGCCTTATACGGGCGTCCCCACGGATCCTCACGGAGGGTGAGCAGGAGCTCATCCCAGGCCTTGGCCTTAGCAGCGGCAATCGCACGCTTGAGGGCCACGGCCGCCGATCTGTACTCCCTGTACAGCTCGGCGACCCTCGGCTCCGCGTCGCCGCCCAGAAAATGGCGGCGACGGGCGCGGGCATACTGGCGGCGGGCTCGGCCGGCCGAACTGCGGAGTTCGGCCAGCTCCCCCGACCACCAGTAAACTGACTTTCTCGGGGGCTGAGCTCGGACCCGGGGCATCGCCACGTCACAGATCATCTGCAACGTGCCCCGGATCCAAGCCGCCCCCTCGTCTGCCTCGCGCTCCCTGGCCGAAGGCCAGGCGGAGCCGATAATCGCGGCCCTCAGGAGGTCCCCGTCCAGTCGTTTCAGCGCCCATCTGGGCGCTGACGGGGTGCCACGTCGGAGGGGCGTGTCCAATGGCGAGTCCGAGACCACAGCCACGTCCATCAGGACGTAGCTGTGGTCCGACAAGGTCTCTCCACTCCAGACCCGCCAATTGGACACACGGCGTGAGGCGGCGGCCGTCGCGAATGACACGTCCACTATGGACCAGCCATTCCACCTCACGCACGTAGGCACGGAGCCCCGGTTTAACAACCGGAGCTCCATCCCCTCCGCCCAGTCTTCCAGGACTCCGCCTCGGGCGTTGGTCCCGGGGTTACCCCAGGTGGAGGACCTCGCGTTGAGGTCCCCCAGGACCAACACTGGACCGGCTATATACGGGGCTATCATAAGCCCCAGCCGGTCCAGGAACATCCCTAATTCGGCGGAGTCGTAACTGGGTGAGCTGTAGCACCCCACGACCAGAAATCTTCCCCACTTTACCATAACCATCCCCCTGCCCCGTTCGACCACGGAGCAGGGGGGCACAGTCGCCGAGTGGCGACGCCACCATATCGCCACGGAGCCGTCATCGTCCCCGGACCAGTGTGGGTGGTCCGGGACTCTGTACGGCTCCGTGGCGACGGCCAGGCCAACCCCCCACTCCTCCAGGCATTGGACCATTAGGTCCTGCGCCTGGCGGCAGTGGTTGAGGTTGGCCTGGAGTACCGGGAGAGGGGACCAGCGCGGAATATGGGCCATTAATTGGCCTTCGCGCTGGTCCCCTCCTTAGCCGCCGATGCGGGTGGCGGGGGGTCATTACCCCCCGCCCCGCTGGGGGCCGCCTCCACCTCCATACTTTCCCCCTTGGAGGTTGGGGGAGCGGCCGCTTTCGCCACCGGGTTGTCCGGTGGCGCAACAGGGGTGGGCGCCACACCGCCCGCCCCCTTTTTCTCCTTCTTGGCCTTTGGTGGCGGGGAGCACGCCTTGCTCCCCGCCTTGTGGCCCGCCGGTCTCCCCAAGGCCGCGCAGACCACGCAGTGGGGTGGCGCCTTACAGTCCACCGCCCGGTGGGAGGCGTCACCGCAGCGGTAGCAGTGACCGCTGCGGTCGACCTCCGCAGTGCACCGCTGCCGAACATGCCCCAGGGCAAGGCAGCGGAAGCACTGCAGCGGCCTAGCCGCCAGCACAACCACCTGGGCGGTGGACCACCCCACTCGTATCTTACCGGCCTTCTCAATGGCCAAGGCCGCCACGGCCGGGCACTGCACCCATACGGTGCCGAGTCCGCTGGGCGGAGCCTTAAGCTCCCCAACCCTAACGGACTCGGCGGTGCAGCCCCCGGCTTTCGAGACCGCCTCCACTACCTCCTGGGGGGTCACGGAAACCTCCAGGCCCGTGAGGCGGAATTCCGCCTTCTTCACGGGCCTGGACACCTTTACGTCCATCCCCCCCAGGACGGCGGCCATCTTGGCGGCCAAGGCATCGGCCTTGGGGCCCCCATCGGCACCGGGGACCTCAATAATGAGGCCCCCGGTTACCGCCCTCTTCCAATGGAGGGCCCCGATGCCGAGGGCGTCTAAATCGACGCCCTGGCGGGCCCTCCTAATGGCCTCCTCATACGAGGCCCCGCTCCCCTCCGGGACAGTCACAGTGACTGCCGCGGAGCGTGGCGGGGCCCTGACCTTGGCCGCTGATTTCCCGCCCTTCGAGGCGGGGACAGCGGCCCTCCTTCCCTTTGGGGCGCCAGCCGAGACGGCTGCCGCCACCTCAGCCGCGGCCTTAGCAGCGGCCTTGGCCGCGGAGATGGCCCGCCTCCCGACCACCTCCGCCCAGGTCCCCGGCTTAGCTGGGGTACCCGGTGCGGGCGCAGGGGGCTGGGCCGGGCGGGCGACCGAAGGCTGGGGAGCCTCCCCAGCCTTCTTCCCCTTCTTTTTCTTCTTCTTCTTCTTCTTTTTCGCTACCCCCGTCCCCGGGGCAGGGGCAGGGGCAGGCGTCGGCGGAGCCGGCGTAGGGGCGGGCCGCGGCGGCGCCGGAGGGGCCGGCGGCGGCGGCCGGGGGTCCCCACGGGCACCATGTCCGGCTACCCGGCGCAGCTCCCTCCGCATTTCTTCGCGGAGGGATCTGAGGCCCTCCTCCATGAGGGCCTTCATCTGGGCCACCAGGTCCAGCTGCGCCGGCGGGGTCGCAGCGACCTCACCGACCTCGGTGGCGGAGACTTGCGGCAGGGAGGGAGCGTCCCGCAACCGCTTCATGACCATCAGTTCCCCCCTGATGGCCCGAAGCGAGTCGCGGGTCTCCAAAAGCTCCCTCCTGAGCGCCGCATTTTCCAGCCGCAGTGCGGCGTCCCCAGCGTCACCTTGGGAGACAGGGGCGCGGGAGTCGGCAGGGGGTCCAACCTGGACGCCCCTGCGCTCCAACTCCCTCACTGCCGCCTTTATGTCCGCGGAGGCCTCGCGGATCCCCTTAAGGTGAGTACCCTTAAGGTTCCGGCTGGCCTCCGCGAGCTCCCGGGCAACGTCCGACTTTTCCGCGATAAATGCGGACAGCTCGCCGGGGAGCATGGACCTAATGTCCGGGCGGACGTCGTCCTCCAGCCGTTCCCGTTTGCCGACCGATGGAGTCGGCGACGTCCTGCCCGGAGTTGGCGGCAGTGAACGTTTGACGCCCGCAACGCTGGGGATGGGGGGGGCCGACTGGGTCGAGACGATGGACAATCTGTCCACCGACTCGCCGCGCCGGCCACGCCCCCTCGTTCCCCTCTCCGGCCGGAGGAAGGGCCGGTCCCCAAGAGCTGGGGTCCGGTGCCTCTCCTCCTGGGATAGGTCCAAGACCGCACCCACTCCCTCCACTACCACTTTCGGGTGTGGTAACCCCTCCTTAACCTCGTCATTTTTAAATTTGAAACAATCCATATGAATCCCACGAATATGGCGGGAAATGAGGTCCACCCGGGCAGAGCCCCCACTACCCGGGTAAGGCTATATACGCACTGGAGGCGCCAGGTATCCAGTGGTGGATGGTGCGCTCGCGACTGGTGTACCCCACCAGCCACGCCCTGTTGCCAGGGCGTACCCTCTCGCCGCGCACCGAAGCTTAGGGTTGGGGATTTTTTATAGAGGTTATCATCCTCGCGGCCCGGCCGGTTAAGGCAAGACCACCGTTCCGGTAAAACATGACCACCGGTTTACGGCAAGAGCCCTGCGGCGACCTCCCCGGTCGTTATCGCAGGACCCATTCCGCGGTTTTTCATCCCTCCGTGTGAGCCTTACCGGCAAGGGAGGCCCTGCCAGGATCCGAAGATCCCGCCGGCATCGCCTCACACATCATTAGGACTACTTCCCGCGGAATACCCCTCGCTCCGTTAGCAACACACAACTATGTGTGTTCCCAGGGACCACCACGAGGAGGTGGAGCGTAGAGGATTTTAGGGATATGACCACCACCACTGTGGTATACCTAGCAGTGGATCCGAGTCACCACTACTAAGCCCATATCCCCTTGGTCCCCACCCTAACCCTAACCCTAACCCTAACCCTAACCCTAACCCTAACCCTAACCCTAACCCTAACCCTATTTTTTTTTTTTTTTTTTTTTTTTTTTTTTTTTTTTTTTTTTTTTTTTTCCGAGGAGGTAATCACTATTACGGATACCCGACCCCTCCCGGGGGGGAGTGGGCCGGGTTATGTGGGACTCCTCGGCTGGTGGGTGCAATGCCGAGTATACCCACTAACTCCTCCCCGTCCGTCCCTAGGCTCCTGGGGGCACCCGTGGTCCGCGCGCGCATGTCTATCCGGTGTGCCCCCGCCTTAGCATTCCTCCCTGGGTGGGGGACGCGGCCTCCACCCTATCCTACTCTATCCGAAGGCGCCACGCAACGGACGACGTGAAGCCTTCCCCCCCATTTAGGCCGCCCGATGGACGTCCGGGCCCCCGCCCGAGACGTCCGACGGCCTCCGGGGACGCCATTGGCAACCGAGTATAAGGAGACCGTCGGTCCCCCGCCTCGAGATCACCAAGGGCGCCCCCGCCCGCGTTAAGGACGCCGCAACGGAGGCACGCCCCCGGGGCGTGCCCTGCGTCTCCTTCTCCCACCCCTTCGGCCGGGATCGTGATTTCGCTCACGACCCCGTTCCGCAGCCTCCTTCTGCAGCATTACCTGCTCGCAGAAGGAGGCGAACCCTCTCCACGCCCCCTCGCCGCCCGCTGCCGCCGAGACGACAGCCGGAAGCGAGAGGTCATGGCCCACTGCGCGCCGCAGAGCACGGCGCTCACCCGCCCACGCTGGACACTCCTCCAGAGTGTGCTGCGCCGTGTCCCGCGACTCGCCGCAGTGGTGACACGCCTCCTCGGCCTCCCGCCCGATGCGACACAGGTACACACCGAAGCAACCGTGCCCGGTCATCACCTGCGTCACTCGGTAGGAGACCCTATGCCCCATCCATCCCCTGTTCCACCGGTCGAACACGGGGAGGATGGCCCGAACGGCCCGCCTCCCTCCTTCCTCCGTCCCGTGAAGGCTTTCGCGCCATTCCCGGGCGGCGGCCCGCCGAGCGCGGCCCCTGTACTCCGCCACATCGAGCGCCACCTGATCCGGAGCCATCCCCCTCCGCTGGAGGTCCCTGGCGTACCCGTGTACGTCCGACAACACGCGGGCCTCCAGCTCGAGGGGGATAAGCCCCGACATCACCATCGCCGTCGCGTAAGAGATGGTGCGATACCCCCGCACGATGCCAATGGCCAGCCTGCGCTCGATTCGGCGCAGCAGTGCTCGCACACCGCTACGCCCCCCGGCCAAGACATCGTACGCCCACACAGGGGCTCCGTACAGGACTAAAACCCGCACCACCACCGCGAACAGGCGACGCACCCGTCCACAGGGTCCCCCGAGGTTCGGGAGAAGACGACCGAGCGCAGCGGTCGCCCTCTCCGCCCGGGGCACTAGCGACTCGATGTGGCGGCAGAAACGCCACAGGCCGTCGAGCTCGAGTCCCAGGTACCGCATCTGGAACCCGACCTCGACCGCTCCCCCCCCCCACGGCGATCCAGCACTGGGGAGGCGCCGCCAGCCGGGCCCGGTGGTAAAACCACATGGCCCTGGTCTTAGCGACGGACACCTCTAGGCCCAGAGACCGGATCGCGCGTACCGCGCGCCACGCGCCGCGCTCCGCCAGGCAGACGGCCTCCTTCGTATACCTCCCGGTGGCAAGCACCAACGTGTCGTCGGCGTAACACGTTAGGCTGACACCGGGAGGCATCCCCTCCCGCAGGACGCTGTCGTACGCGAGGTTCCACAGCAACGGGCCCAACACCGAGCCCTGTGGAACCCCCCGCACGACGCTCCTGCGAATCATCCCGTACCGGCCAGGATATTCTATGCTCCTGTCGGAGAGATAGTCCCCGATCACCCTCCTAAGGTACGGAGGCACCTGGTGGAAGACCAGGGCCTCCGAAATTCTATCCCAGGGGACGGTGTTGAACGCGTTGGCGATATCCAAGGAGATCGCCAACGCAACACCGCCCCCCTCCGTACAGGCCCCCGAGAGAGCCCTCACCCGCCGAATTGCGTCGACGGTGGAGAGACCCCCCCGGAAGCCGAACTGCGCCTCGCTCAGATCGGGGACTCCTCCCCCCGACAGGTGCCGGACGAGGCGTCCAACGAGAACGCGCTCGAACAACTTCCCCGCCTCGTCCAGCAAGCAAATTGGCCGGTACCCGGAGGGCGAGTCCCGGGACTTGCCCGCCTTTGGAAGGAGGACCAGCCTGCCCGACTTCCATAGTGGGGGGAACACTCCCTCCCTCAGACAACTGTTGAACAGCCGCCTGAGTTCGGGAGCGAGCCCCCCCTCCAATGCCAAGACCAACGCGCGGCCCGACACCCCGTCAGGACCCGGGGCCTTGCGGCCCACCCGACGGGCCCTGGTCACCGCCTCCCCGAGCTCGCCGGCTGACACCTCCCACTCCGCGGACCAGGAGAGAGGCTCCTGGCCCGGATGGAGGCGGTGTCGCTGTCCCCCCTCACGCGGGAAGAGAGACGTCACCACCTCCTCGAGTAAGGGAGGGTCCATCGATTCCGTCAGTGGGGGGGCCCACGCGCGCAGCTTGCTCATTACAAGCTTATACGGGCGCCCCCACGGATCCGCGTCCACCGTGCCGACGAGCTCCGACCACGCGTCCGCCTTGGCCTTCGCGATGGCCCTCCGGAGAGTCCCGAGCGCGGCTCGGTACTCCCCGTGGAGCCTCGCCTCCTCGTCGTCGCGCCTCCTGCGCGCTCGGCCATACTGGCGCCGCGCGGCATTGCAGGCACGCCGAAGCTCTGCAATGCCCGCGGACCACCAGTACGCCGCCCTTCTATGGTCGGACCGGCTCCGGGGCACCGCGGTGTCGCACACCGCCGTCATCACCTCCCGGAGCCGCTCCGCCCCGCGCGCCGGTGCCCCCCCAGCCGGCTGGGGCCCCCCCCACGTTACCGCGGCGACAGCGGCCCGGAACAGGTCCTCGTCCGCCCTGTTCCACGCCCATCGCGGCCGTCGGTCCACCTGGCCGTGCCGGGAATCCCGCGCGTAGAGGGCGGCGGGCCACACGTCCATGACTATGGGCGTGTGGTCAGAGGCCAGCTCTAGTTCTTCCGCCACCCTCCATCCCGACACTCGGCGCACGGCCGACGGCGTCCCCCATGTCAGATCGACAATAGAGACACCCTGCGGCCGCACGCACGTCGGCGTGGATCCCCGGTTAATCAACCGGAGATCCAGGCCGGACGCCCAGTCTAACACCTCGCTTCCCCTAGTGGTCGTCCTGGGACTCCCCCACGATACCGCGTGGGCATTGAAGTCTCCCAGGACGAGAACCGGACGGGCGCTGCACCGCGCGATGCAGCTACTCAGCCCGCCCAGGAACCCCCGAAAATGATCGAGGCCACGGTTCGGCGAGATATAAACTCCGACGACCGCGATGTCCCCCCACCGCACCGCCACGAATCCCTCGCCTCTCTCCAGAAGGGAGATCGACGGGGACCCGCGGCGGCCCTCCGCCACTATGGCGACGGAGCCGGCCTCGTCCCCCACCCAGAAGGGGTGATCGGGAACGGAGTACGGCTCCGCCGCCACTGCCAACCCAGTCCCCCGCTCGCGCACGGCCTGGACAAACAAGTCCTGGGCCGCACGCGAGTGGTTGAGGTTCGCCTGCAGAACCGGAATAGGCCTGAAAACAGCCTACCCTGACATTTGCTCTGCAGGCTCCCCCCCCTGGTGGGACTGGGCCCCCGGTGTAGTCGGCTGCTGCTGCGCGGGTGCAGCCGCCGACTTTTCCCCTCTTCCCTTCACCGCCGCGCGACCCCTCCTCGGAGCCGGGGCACACGCTTTGGCCCCGAACCTGTGGTTCGAGGGCCTCCCCAGATCCGCGCAGAGCGGGCATCTGGGGGCAGCCCCGCAGGCCGAGGCGCGGTGCTCGGTCGCACCGCACCGATAGCACCTCGCGCTCCTGTCGACCGTGCTTTTACAGGTCGACCGCGTGTGCCCCGTCTCCAAGCAGCGGAAGCACTGAAGGGGTCGCTCCCTCAGTGCCTCCACCCGCGCCGAGGACCAGCCGACCAGCAGCCGGCCCCCCGCCACCACCTTCCTGACGGCCGCGAGGGGGCCCTGGGCCCAACAGGAGCCCAGCACCCGCTCAGAGGCGGACCTCCGGATCTCTCCGACCCGGAACTCGGCCTCCGAGCACCCCCCCGCAGCCGCAAGTGCCGCCGCGACCTCCCTTGCGCTAACCGAGTCGTCCAGGCCAGCGACGCGCAACTCGCCTCGCTTGACGGCCTGGACGACTTTAACCCCAGTCCCTTGTAAGGCCTCAGAGACCCTCGTGGAGAGGGCCCGTGCCTTCTCTTGGCCCTCCGGGCCCTTTACCTCCAGGAGGATCCCCCCCGTCTTGGTCCTCCTGGGGAGCACCCCCGACTCGATCCCCAGCGCCTTGAGGTCTATTGCCTCTCTGGCCCTGGCGATCACTCCCGCGTAGGTGAGCTTACAGCTCTCGGGGATCGTGATCGCCACGGCCCCGGACTTGGGGGCGCGCCCCAGGGCAACAACCCTCCCACTTGACGGCTTCGCCGTGATCGCGCCGGCCCCCTTTCGCGTGCCGACCGCCGAACCCCCGGTCGCCGTCCTCCGTTTCGCCGAAGCAGCGGCCGCCAACTCGGCGGCGAGGGCTATGGCCGCCCTCTCCTCCGCCGCTGCCCGCCTCCTCTCCGCCTTCCTCGCGGACTTCGACTTCGCCACCGACCAGGAGGCTGGGTCGACCGGCGGCGGGATGTCCACGGGTGGCACCACCCCGGCGCTGGACACCACCACCGGCCCAGTCCTCTTGGTTTCGACCACCGCCGGCGGAGAAGCCACCGGCGGGGCATCGCGCGTCCCTCCCCCCCTGCCCTGGAGAGCCGGAACCATCCCGGCCAGGATTGCCCGGAAACGATTCTCCATTCTCGTTTCCAGCTCGGCATTCCTGGCCGCCACCATCGCGTCGACGCGGAGGAGAAGGGCTTGAGGGTCCAGTACCCCCGCCCCCCCCGCCGCCCGCGTCGCCGCTTCCGCCGCCGGTCCCGTCCCCGCGGTCCCGCCTGAGGAGGCGGAGGGTACCGCCCCAGGGGCCGTCTTTCCCGCGACCGCCCGCTTCTCCGCCTCCGCGACGCGAAGCCTCGCCCGGAGGTCCTGTACCTCCTTGGCGAGGGCCTCGGTCTGTTGGCGGAGACGGGCGACCTCCTGGCTATTGCCCCACGCCGTGCCAGTGTATGCCCGCTGCACCAGCGTAGTGCAATAGGCCCTGGCCAGCGCGGAGCAATCTCTGAGCTCCTTGGCAAAATTGCCCTTGAGGCCCCTGGAGACGGTGGAGACGCCCTCCACACGTCTCATCGCGTCCTCCACCTCCTCCGCCAGCTGCGCCGTCGGCAGCTTCCCCGCGGACTCCATTAGCTCCGCGATTTTGTGGAGCTGGCCCCTCTCGGCGCGGTCGCTGAGCACCTGCTCAGCACCCGCCCCCGAGGAGCCCTCCTCAGGGGTCCCCCCGACGACCCTCCCGCTGCGCGTCTGCAGCCCCCCTCCTGCCACGGACGGCTCCAGCCGGGGCCGCTTCCCCGTCGGAGCTCCGTCCGCCCCCCGCATCTCGGCTCCCGCGCGCGACACGCCCGCGTCCGAATCTCCCGAAATCTGTGATGACGTTTCCGTCACCACAGCTTCGCTGGTAGTATTTACCTCCGAAGGGGCCCAGTGGTCCACCACCTTCGGCTCGCAGTCGTTGGATAACGACGCGCTGTGGCCTGCTCGCCCACCAACAGTCGCGCCGGTACTGGGGTATCCCTCCCCTGCACCGTAAACTAAACTCTTTTCCTTTGTGCCGTCCATGTCAATTTTGTGAACCACCCAGCCTTGCCCTGGTCCGTCACCGAAAATCCCGTCCCAACTCGGCAGTTTTCGCCCCTCCGTGCGAACCTTACCGGCAAGGGTGCCCCTACCAGGATCCGAAGATCCCGCCGGCATTGCCTCGCACATCGTCGAGGCTACTTCCTGCCGCGTACCCCCCGCTCCGTTAGCCACCCACAGTCGTGAGTGCCCAGGGACCACCGCGAGGAGGTGGAGCGTGGAGGATTTTAGGAATATGACCGCCACCACTGTGGCATACCTAGCAGTGGATCCGAGTCACCACTGCCAAGCCCATATCCCCTAGGTCCCCAACCCTAACCCTAACCCTAACCCTAACCCTAACCCTAACCCTAACCCTAACCCTAACCCTAACCCTAACCCTAACCCTAACCCTAACCCTAACCCTAACCCTAACCCTAACCCTAACCCTAACCCTAACCCTAACCCTAACCCTAACCCTAACCCTAACCCTAACCCTAACCCTAACCCTAACCCTAACCCTAACCCTAACCCTAACCCTAACCCTAACCCTAACCCTAACCCTAACCCTAACCCTAACCCTAACCCTAACCCTAACCCTAACCCTAACCCTAACCCTAACCCTAACCCTAACCCTAACCCTAACCCTAACCCTAACCCTAACCCTAACCCTAACCCTAACCCTAACCCTAACCCTAACCCTAACCCTAACCCTAACCCTAACCCTAACCCTAACCCTAACCCTAACCCTAACCCTAACCCTAACCCTAACCCTAACCCTAACCCTAACCCTAACCTAACCCTAACCCTAACCCTAACCCTAAACCCTAACCCTAACCCTAACCCTAACCCTAACCCTAACCCTAACCCTAACCCTAACCCTAACCCTAACCCTAACCCTAACCCTAACCCTAACCCTAACCCTAACCCTAACCCTAACCCTAACCCTAACCCTAACCCTAACCCTAACCCTAACCCTAACCCTAACCCTAACCCTAACCCTAACCCTAACCCTAACCCTAACCCTAACCCTAACCCTAACCCTAACCCTAACCCTAACCCTAACCCTAACCCTAACCCTAACCCTAACCCTAACCCTAACCCTAACCCTAACCCTAACCCTAACCCTAACCCTAACCCTAACCCTAACCCTAACCCTAACCCTAACCCTAACCCTAACCCTAACCCTAACCCTAACCCTAACCCTAACCCTAACCCTAACCCTAACCCTAACCCTAACCCTAACCCTAACCCTAACCCTAACCCTAACCCTAACCCTAACCCTAACCCTAACCCTAACCCTAACCCTAACCCTAACCCTAACCCTAACCCTAACCCTAACCCTAACCCTAACCCTAACCCTAACCCTAACCCTAACCCTAACCCTAACCCTAACCCTAACCCTAACCCTTTTTTTTTTTTTTTTTATCGTGAGGAAATGTTTTATACATACCCCGACTCCCTGGGGGAAGCCGGGGTTATGTGGGATTCTCTCCGGGGGGCGGAGCCCCCGGAGACTACCCACTAAAACCTCACGCCCACCTAAGCTACATGGGAGGTGCCTGGATCACGCGAGTACTCAACAGGACACCTCCCAGCTAATACATGCCACCCCGGGGGAGGGGTTAACCTCCCCCACTGCCTACGCTATAAGACCCCGGGCGGAGGGACCCGCCCGGTGTCCCCATCCCTGGAGCCTTCGGATTGGGCTTCCCGAGCCCCAGCTCGGTCCACCCACAGCTCCCGGAGTCCTCGTGCCCCGCTCGGGGCCAGTGTCCCGAAGGAACCAGCCCCGGCCAGAGCAAGAGGACGCCGCCACCGGAAGGAAGGGCCGTCGGAGGCGCGATCCGGCACGCCCCGACCCTTCCTCACCCAAATCCCCCCACGAATCCCCCTCCCCTAACGGGAGGGACGGACCGACACCCCCCCAAACCGGGAAATTAACCCGGGGGGTGTCGGCCTATCACGGGGGGAGCTATGCTCCCCCCCGGGGGCCCGGGTCAGCTCACGCCCCGGGCCCCCAAATTCGCCGCCCCCAGTGGTGGGGGCATAACAGGGCGCGGGGGAACTCCCCGCGCCAACCCCACTCCGCCCCCCACCACCGGGGGCACACGTTGACGCGGGGGAGACCCCCGCGCCCTCCCTACCCTCTCCGCCCCCCTACTGGGGGGCACACGTCGGCGCGGGGGTCGTCCCCGCGCCCAAATACGCCTCGCGGAGCCCGGGTCCCGTTCCCGGGCCCGCTCGGCGGCCTCCTTCTGCTCGATCACATCATCGCAGAAGGAGGCCACCGCCTTCCACGACCTCACGCTGTCGACCATGTGGTCGACCACGGTCGACAGCGAGAGGTCCCACCCTTCCACCGCGGCTCTAAGGACACGGCGCGGCTCGGCCCAAGCTGGGCACTCCTCCAGAGTGTGCCGCGCCGTGTCCACATCTTCGCCGCAGTGGTGGCACTGCGCAGTCGGCTCCCGCCCCATTCTGTGCAGGTACTCTCCGAAGCAACCGTGGCCGGAGAGCACCTGCGTGAGGCGGAAGGTCAACCTTCCCCGCCTCCTGCACCATATATAAAATATGGGCAGGAGGGCCCGGACAATCGGACGTGTGGAGGGCGTTATCATCGCCCTCCACTCCGAAAGACTTTCCGTCCGGGCCTGGCGATTCTGGCCCTCGAGCTCCTCCTCCTCCTCGCGCGTGAGTTCCACCCCCGGCGGGCGGCGGAAGGAGCGGGCGATGTGGTATAGCTTCGCCCGCTCCGCCGCCACCACAGTGAAGGGTGGAATCACGGCGAGGAGTCCCGCCGCCTCGGTGGAGATGGTGCGGTACCCCCGTATGACCCGCAGGGCCAGCCGCCGCCGCACTCTTTCTAGGAGTTTGCGGCTTGGCGTGCTGGCCCCGAGCGAGCGGTGCCATACGGGGGCCCCATACAGGGCTATAGACCGCACCACCTCCGTATAGAGGCGGCGTACTTTCAAATCCGGCCCCCCGACATTCGGCAGCAGCCGCGCCAATGCGGCTGCCGTCTTCTCTAGTCGGGGGGCGAGGAGCTCGAAGTGTTCTTCGAATCGCCAGCGGCCGTCTATGACCAGGCCCAGGTATCTCATGCTGGGCCCGATCTCGACGGAGGTTTCAGCGACGCGAATCCGGAGGTTCTGACCATGGGGTAGCCGCCGCGGCCGAGGCGATCCGTACATCCAGATCGCCTCGGTCTTTGCGGCGGCCACGGTCAACCCCATCCTCCGGATTCGCCCGACCACGCGGTCCAGGGCGGCCTCACACAGGTGCCTGGTTCTCCCCCAGTCCCCCCCCATGGCATATACCAGGGTGTCATCTGCGTAGCAGATGACACCCGTATCCGGGGGGAGGACAACCCGCAGCACCGCGTCGTAAGCCAAGTTCCACAGGAGCGGTCCGAGGACCGACCCCTGTGGAACGCCGCGGTGCGTCTCCCTCGTGTTCACGATGTTATACCGGCCGGTAAACATCACTTTCCTGCCGCGGAGGTAGTCACCGACCACCTTCCGGAGATAGGGGGGCACCTGGAAGTACTCCATCGCCCCCACTATCTCCTTCCAGGGCAGGGCGTTGAAGGCGTTAGATATGTCTAACGACACCGCCAACAACGCCCCGCCCCGAGCGACAGCCCGTTCACGGAGGAGGCGCAGACGCTCCAGGGCGTCAATTGTGGAGCGCCCCCTCCGGAATCCATACTGGCTGTCGCTCAGGTCGGGACCACCCCGCGACAGGTGCTCGACGAGGCGGGCGGCAATTATCCTTTCGAATATCTTGCCCGCCTCGTCGAGTAAACAAACCGGCCGGTATGCAGAGGGAGACTCTGCGGGTTTCCCCTCCTTTTGGAGGAGAACCAGGCACGCCTTTTTCCACTCGTTGGGGAAGACTCCCCGGCGCAGGCTCGCGTCCATGACGCTCCTGAACGCCGGGGCGAGGACCTCCATAGCTAAGGCCATTATACCACCGGGAACCCCATCGGGGCCAGGGGCTTTCTTGCCCCCGGCCCGGAGTTCCCGGACGGCCCGGTACAGCTCCCACTCGGTGACCCGGAATTCGTCCGACCACTCAATGGTCGGACCCGGGGCGCGTTCCCTCCTCCCCTCGTTCCCATCATCAGCGGGGAAGAGGGTACTCACTACGCGCCCCAGAAATTCCGGGTCTAGCCTCTCCGTGACCGGGGACGCCCAGGGGCGGAGCTTCCCAAGCACCGCCTTATACGGGCGTCCCCACGGATCGTCACGGAGGGTGAGCAGGAGCTCATCCCAGGCCTTGGCCTTAGCCGCGGCAATCGCACGCTTGAGGGCCACGGCCGCCGATCTGTACTCCCTGTACAGCTCGGCGACCCTCGGCTCCGCGTCGCCGCCCAGGAAATGGCGGCGACGGGCGCGGGTGTACTGGCGGCGGGCTCGGCCGGCCGAACTGCGAAGTTCGGCCAGCTCCCCCGACCACCAGTATACAGACTTTCTCGGGGGCTGAGCTCGGACCCGGGGCATCGCCACGTCGCAGATCATCTGCAACGTGCCCCGGATCCAAGTCGCCCCCTCATTTACCCCGCGCTCCCTGGCCGAAGGCCAGGCGGAGCCGATTATCACGGCCCTCAGGAGGTCCCCGTCCAGTCGTTTCAGCGCCCATCTGGGCGCTGACGGGGTGCCACGTCGGAGGGGCGTGTCCAATGGCGAGTCCGAGACCACAGCCACGTCCATCAGGACGTAGCTGTGGTCAGACAGGGTCTCTCCATCCCAGACCCGCCAGTTGGACACACGGCGTGAGGCGGCGGCCGTAGCGAACGACACGTCAACAATCGACCAGCCGTTCCACCTCACGCACGTAGGCACGGAGCCCCGGTTTAATAACCGGAGCTCCATCCCCTCCGCCCAGTCTTCCAGGACTCCGCCTCGGGCGCTGGTCCCGGGGTTACCCCAGGTGGTGGACCTCGCATTGAGGTCCCCCAGGACCAGCACCGGACCGGCTATATATGGGGCTATCATTAGCCCCAGCCGGTCCAGGAACATCCCGAGTTCGGCGGAGTCACAACTGGGTGAGTTGTAGCACCCCACGACCAGAAGTCTTCCCCATTTAACCATAACCATCCCCCTGCCCCGTTCGACCACGGAGCAGGGGGGCACAGTCGCCGAGTGGCGACGCCACCACACCGCCACGGAGCCGTCAGCGTCACCGGACCAGTGTGGATGGTCCGGGACTCTGTACGGCTCCGTGGCGACGGCCAGGCCAACCCCCCACTCCTCCAGGCACTGGACCATCAGGTCCTGTGCCCGGCACCCTAACCCTAACCCTAACCCTAACCCTAACCCTAACCCTAACCCTAACCCTAACCCTAACCCTAACCCTAACCCTAACCCTAACCCTAACCCTAACCCTAACCCTAACCCTAACCCTAACCCTAACCCTAACCCTAACCCTAACCCTAACCCTAACCCTAACCCTAACCCTAACCCTAACCCTAACCCTAACCCTAACCCTAACCCTAACCCTAACCCTAACCCTAACCCTAACCCTAACCCTAACCCTAACCCTAACCCTAACCCTAACCCTAACCCTAACCCTAACCCTAACCCTAACCCTAACCCTAACCCTAACCCTAACCCTAACCCTAACCCTAACCCTAACCCTAACCCTAACCCTAACCCTAACCCTAACCCTAACCCTAACCCTAACCCTAACCCTAACCCTAACCCTAACCCTAACCCTAACCCTAACCCTAACCCTAACCCTAACCCTAACCCTAACCCTAACCCTAACCCTAACCCTAACCCTAACCCTAACCCTAACCCTAACCCTAACCCTAACCCTAACCCTAACCCTAACCCTAACCCTAACCCTAACCCTAACCCTAACCCTAACCCTAACCCTAACCCTAACCCTAACCCTAACCCTAACCCTAACCCTAACCCTAACCCTAACCCTAACCCTAACCCTAACCCTAACCCTAACCCTAACCCTAACCCTAACCCTAACCCTAACCCTAACCCTAACCCTAACCCTAACCCTAACCCTAACCCTAACCCTAACCCTAACCCTAACCCTAACCCTAACCCTAACCCTAACCCTAACCCTAACCCTAACCCTAACCCTAACCCTAACCCTAACCCTAACCCTAACCCTAACCCTAACCCTAACCCTAACCCTAACCCTAACCCTAACCCTAACCCTAACCCTAACCCTAACCCTAACCCTAACCCTAACCCTAACCCTAACCCTAACCCTAACCCTAACCCTAACCCTAACCCTAACCCTAACCCTAACCCTAACCCTAACCCTATTTTTTTTTTTTTTTTTTTTTTTTTTTTTTCCCGAGGAGGTAATCACTATTACGGATACCCGACCCCTCCCGGGGGGGAGTGGGCCGGGTTATGTGGGACTCCTCGGCTGGTGGGTGCAATGCCGAGTATACCCACTAACTCCTCCCCGTCCGTCCCTAGGCTCCTGGGGGCACCCGTGGTCCGCGCGCGCATGTCTATCCGGTGTGCCCCCGCCTTAGCATTCCTCCCTGGGTGGGGGACGCGGCCTCCACCCTATCCTACTCTATCCGAAGGCGCCACGCAACGGACGACGTGAAGCCTTCCCCCCCATTTAGGCCGCCCGATGGACGTCCGGGCCCCCGCCCAAGACGTCCGACGGCCTCCGGGGACGCCATTGGCAACCGAGTATAAGGAGACCGTCGGTCCCCCGCCTCGAGATCACCAAGGGCGCCCCCGCCCGCGTTAAGGACGCCGCAACGGAGGCACGCCCCCGGGGCGTGCCCTGCGTCTCCTTCTCCCACCCCTTCGGCCGGGATCGTGATTTCGCTCACGACCCCGTTCCGCAGCCTCCTTCTGCAGCATTACCTGCTCACAGAAGGAGGCGAACCCTCTCCACGCCCCCTCGCTGCCCGCTGCCGCCGAGACGACAGCCGGAAGCGAGAGGTCATGGCCCACTGCGCGCCGCAGAGCACGGCGCTCACCCGCCCACGCTGGACACTCCTCCAGAGTGTGCTGCGCCGTGTCCCGCGACTCGCCGCAGTGGTGACACGCCTCCTCGGCCTCCCGCCCGATGCGACACAGGTACACACCGAAGCAACCGTGCCCGGTCATCACCTGCGTCACTCGGTAGGAGACCCTATGCCCCATCCATCCCCTGTTCCACCGGTCGAACACGGGGAGGATGGCCCGAACGGCCCGCCCCCCTCCTTCCTCCGTCCCGTGAAGGCTTTCGCGCCATTCCCGGGCGGCGGCCCGCCGAGCGCGGCCCCTGTACTCCGCCACATCGAGCGCCACCTGATCCGGAGCCATCCCCCTCCGCTGGAGGTCCCTGGCGTACCCGTGTACGTCCGACAACACGCGGGCCTCCAGCTCGAGGGGGATAAGCCCCGACATCACCATCGCCGTCGCGTAAGAGATGGTGCGATACCCCCGCACGATGCCAATGGCCAGCCTGCGCTCGATTCGGCGCAGCAGTGCTCGCACACCGCTACGCCCCCCGGCCAAGACATCGTACGCCCACACAGGGGCTCCGTACAGGACTAAAACCCGCACCACCACCGCGAACAGGCGACGCACCCGTCCACAGGGTCCCCCGAGATTCGGGAGAAGACGACCGAGCGCAGCGGTCGCCCTCTCCGCCCGGGGCACTAGCGACTCGATGTGGCGGCAGAAACGCCACAGGCCGTCGAGCTCGAGTCCCAGGTACCGCATCTGGAACCCGACCTCGACCGCTCCCCCCCCCACGGCGATCCAGCACTGGGGAGGCGCCGCCAGCCGGGCCCGGTGGTAAAACCACATGGCCCTGGTCTTAGCGACGGACACCTCCAGGCCCAGAGACCGGATCGCGCGTACCGCGCGCCACGCGCCGCGCTCCGCCAGGCAGACGGCCTCCTTCGTATACCTCC
Organism: Halictus rubicundus; assembly: GCF_050948215.1. Lineage (NCBI taxonomy): Eukaryota > Metazoa > Arthropoda > Insecta > Hymenoptera > Halictidae > Halictus > Halictus rubicundus. The sequence goes on along the minus strand of NW_027488635.1, from coordinate 798,283 downwards.
CGGTGGCAAGCACCAACGTGTCGTCGGCGTAACACGTTAGGCTGACACCGGGAGGCATCCCCTCCCGCAGGACGCTGTCGTACGCGAGGTTCCACAGCAACGGGCCCAACACCGAGCCCTGTGGAACCCCCCGCACGACGCTCCTGCGAATCATCCCGTACCGGCCAGGATATTCTATGCTCCTGTCGGAGAGATAGTCCCCGATCACCCTCCTAAGGTACGGAGGCACCTGGTGGAAGACCAGGGCCTCCGAAATTCTATCCCAGGGGACGGTGTTGAACGCGTTGGCGATATCCAAGGAGATCGCCAACGCAACACCGCCCCCCTCCGTACAGGCCTCCGAGAGAGCCCTCACCCGCCGAATTGCGTCGACGGTGGAGAGACCCCCCCGGAAGCCGAACTGCGCCTCGCTCAGATCGGGGACTCCTCCCCCCGACAGGTGCCGGACGAGGCGTCCAACGAGAACGCGCTCGAACAACTTCCCCGCCTCGTCCAGCAAGCAAATTGGCCGGTACCCGGAGGGCGAGTCCCGGGACTTGCCCGCCTTTGGAAGGAGGACCAGCCTGCCCGACTTCCATAGTGGGGGGAACACTCCCTCCCTCAGACAACTGTTGAACAGCCGCCTGAGTTCGGGAGCGAGCCCCCCCTCCAATGCCAAGACCAACGCGCGGCCCGACACCCCGTCAGGACCCGGGGCCTTGCGGCCCACCCGACGGGCCCTGGTCACCGCCTCCCCGAGCTCGCCGGCTGACACCTCCCACTCCGCGGACCAGGAGAGAGGCTCCTGGCCCGGATGGAGGCGGTGTCGCTGTCCCCCCTCACGCGGGAAGAGAGACGTCACCACCTCCTCGAGTAAGGGAGGGTCCATCGATTCCGTCAGTGGGGGGGCCCACGCGCGCAGCTTGCTCATTACAAGCTTATACGGGCGCCCCCACGGATCCGCGTCCACCGTGCCGACGAGCTCCGACCACGCGTCCGCCTTGGCCTTCGCGATGGCCCTCCGGAGAGTCCCGAGCGCGGCTCGGTACTCCCCGTGGAGCCTCGCCTCCTCGTCGTCGCGCCTCCTGCGCGCTCGGCCATACTGGCGCCGCGCGGCATTGCAGGCACGCCGAAGCTCTGCAATGCCCGCGGACCACCAGTATGCCGCCCTTCTATGGTCGGACCGGCTCCGGGGCACCGCGGTGTCGCACACCGCCGTCATCACCTCCCGGAGCCGCTCCGCCCCGCGCGCCGGTGCCCCCCCAGCCGGCTGGGGCCCCCCCCACGTTACCGCGGCGACAGCGGCCCGGAACAGGTCCTCGTCCGCCCTGCTCCACGCCCACCGCGGCCGTCGGTCCACCTGGCCGTGCCGGGAATCCCGCGCGTAGAGGGCGGCGGGCCACACGTCCATGACTATGGGCGTGTGGTCAGAGGCCAGCTCTAGTTCTTCCGCCACCCTCCATCCCGACACTCGGCGCACGGCCGACGGCGTCCCCCATGTCAGATCGACAATAGAGACACCCTGCGGCCGCACGCACGTCGGCGTGGATCCCCGGTTAATCAACCGGAGATCCAGGCCGGACGCCCAGGTTAACACCTCGCTTCCCCTAGTGGTCGTCCTGGGACTCCCCCACGATACCGCGTGGGCATTGAAGTCTCCCAGGACGAGAACCGGACGGGCGCTGCACCGCGCGATGCAGCTACTCAGCCCGCCCAGGAACCCCCGAAAATGATCGAGGCCACGGTTCGGCGAGATATAAACTCCGACGACCGCGATGTCCCCCCACCGCACCGCCACGAATCCCTCGCCTCTCTCCAGAAGGGAGATCGACGGGGACCCGCGGCGGCCCTCCGCCACTATGGCGACGGAGCCGGCCTCGTCCCCCACCCAGAAGGGGTGATCGGGAACGGAGTACGGCTCCGCCGCCACTGCCAACCCAGTCCCCCGCTCGCGCACGGCCTGGACAAACAAGTCCTGGGCCGCACGCGAGTGGTTGAGGTTCGCCTGCAGAACCGGAATAGGCCTGAAAACAGCCTACCCTGACATTTGCTCTGCAGGCTCCCCCCCCTGGAGGGACTGGGCCCCCGGTGTAGTCGGCTGCTGCTGCGCGGGTGCAGCCGCCGACTTTTCCCCTCTTCCCTTCACCGCCGCGCGACCCCTCCTCGGAGCCGGGGCACACGCTTTGGCCCCGAACCTGTGGTTCGAGGGCCTCCCCAGATCCGCGCAGAGCGGGCATCTGGGGGCAGCCCCACAGGCCGAGGCGCGGTGCTCGGTCGCACCGCACCGATAGCACCTCGCGCTCCTGTCGACCGTGCTTTTACAGGTCGACCGCGTGTGCCCCGTCTCCAAGCAGCGGAAGCACTGAAGGGGTCGCTCCCTCAGTGCCTCCACCCGCGCCGAGGACCAGCCGACCAGCAGCCGGCCCCCCGCCACCACCTTCCTGACGGCCGCGAGGGGGCCCTGGGCCCAACAGGAGCCCAGCACCCGCTCAGAGGCGGACCTCCGGATCTCTCCGACCCGGAACTCGGCCTCCGAGCACCCCCCCGCAGCCGCAAGTGCCGCCGCGACCTCCCTTGCGCTAACCGAGTCGTCCAGGCCAGCGACGCGCAACTCGCCTCGCTTGACGGCCTGGACGACTTTAACCCCAGTCCCTTGTAAGGCCTCAGAGACCCTCGTGGAGAGGGCCCGTGCCTTCTCTTGGCCCTCCGGGCCCTTTACCTCCAGGAGGATCCCCCCCGTCTTGGTCCTCCTGGGGAGCACCCCCGACTCAATCCCCAGCGCCTTGAGGTCTATTGCCTCTCTGGCCCTGGCGATCACTCCCGCGTAGGTGAGCTTACAGCTCTCGGGGATCGTGATCGCCACGGCCCCGGACTTGGGGGCGCGCCCCAGGGCAACAACCCTCCCACTTGACGGCTTCGCCGTGATCGCGCCGGCCCCCTTTCGCGTGCCGACCGCCGAACCCCCGGTCGCCGTCCTCCGTTTCGCCGAAGCAGCGGCCGCCGACTCGGCGGCGAGGGCTATGGCCGCCCTCTCCTCCGCCGCTGCCCGCCTCCTCTCCGCCTTCCTCGCGGACCTCGACTTCGCCACCGACCAGGAAGCTGGGTCGACCGGCGGCGGGATGTCCGCGGGTGGCACCACCCCGGCGCCGGACACCACCACCGGCCCAGTCCTCCTGGTTTCGACCACCGCCGGCGGAGAAGCCACCGGCGGGGCATCGCGCGTCCCTCCCCCCCTGCCCTGGAGAGCCGGAACCATCCCGGCCAGGATTGCCCGGAAACGATTCTCCATTCTCGTTTCCAGCTCGGCATTCCTGGCCGCCACCATCGCGTCGACGCGGAGGAGAAGGGCTTGAGGGTCCAGTACCCCCGCCCCCTCCGCCGCTCGCGTCGCCGCTTCCGCCGCCGGTCCCGTCCCCGCGGTCCCGCCTGAGGAGGCGGAGGGTACCGCCCCAGGGGCCGTCTTTCCCGCGACCGCCCGCTTCTCCGCCTCCGCGACGCGAAGCCTCGCTCGGAGGTCCTGTACCTCCTTGGCGAGGGCCTCGGTCTGTTGGCGGAGACGGGCGACCTCCTGGCTATTGCCCCACGCCGTGCCAGTGTATGCCCGCTGCACCAGCGTAGTGCAATAGGCCCTGGCCAGCGCGGAGCAATCCCTGAGCTCCTTGGCAAAATTGCCCTTGAGGCCCCTGGAGACGGTGGAGACGCCCTCCACACGTCTCATCGCGTCCTCCACCTCCTCCACCAGCTGCGCCGTCGGCAGCTTCCCCGCGGACTCCATTAGCTCCGCGATTTTGTGGAGCTGGCCCCTCTCGGCGCGGTCGCTGAGCACCTGCTCAGCACCCGCCCCCGAGGAGCCCTCCTCAGGGGTCCCCCCGACGACCCTCCCGCTGCGCGTCTGCAGCCCCCCTCCTGCCACGGACGGCTCCAGCCGGGGCCGCTTCCCCGTCGGAGCTCCGTCCGCCCCCCGCATCTCGGCTCCCGCGCGCGACACGCCCGCGTCCGAATCTCCCGAAATCTGTGATGACGTTTCCGTCACCACAGCTTCGCTGGTAGTATTTACCTCCGAAGGGGCCCAGTGGTCCACCACCTTCGGCTCGCAGTCGTTGGATAACGACGCGCTGTGGCCTGCTCGCCCACCAACAGTCGCGCCGGTACTGGGGTATCCCTCCCCTGCACCGTAAACTAAACTCTTTTCCATGTCAATTTTGTGAAACACCCAGCCTTGCCCTGGTCCGTCGCCGAAAATCCCGTCCCAACTCGGCAGTTTTCGCCCCTCCGTGCGAACCTTACCGGCAAGGGTGCCCCTACCAGGATCCGAAGATCCCGCCGGCATTGCCTCGCACATCGTCGAGGCTACTTCCTGCCGCGTACCCCCCGCTCCGTTAGCCACCCACAGTCGTGAGTGCCCAGGGACCACCGCGAGGAGGTGGAGCGTGGAGGATTTTAGGAATATGACCGCCACCACTGTGGCATACCTAGCAGTGGATCCGAGTCACCACTGCCAAGCCCATATCCCCTAGGTCCCCCCTCTAACCCTAACCCTAACCCTAACCCTAACCCTAACCCTAACCCTAACCCTAACCCTAACCCTAACCCTAACCCTAACCCTAACCCTAACCCAACCCTAACCCTAACCCTAACCCTAACCCTAACCCTAACCCTAACCCTAACCCTAACCCTAACCCTAACCCTAACCCTAACCCTAACCCTAACCCTAACCCTAACCCTAACCCTAACCCTAACCCTAACCCTAACCCTAACCCTAACCCTAACCCTAACCCTAACCCTAACCCTAACCCTAACCCTAACCCTAACCCTAACCCTAACCCTAACCCTAACCCTAACCCTAACCCTAACCCTAACCCTAACCCTAACCCTAACCCTAACCCTAACCCTAACCCTAACCCTAACCCTAACCCTAACCCTAACCCTAACCCTAACCCTAACCCTAACCCTAACCCTAACCCTAACCCTAACCCTAACCCTAACCCTAACCCTAACCCTAACCCTAACCCTAACCCTAACCCTAACCCTAACCCTAACCCTAACCCTAACCCTAACCCTAACCCTAACCCTAACCCTAACCCTAACCCTAACCCTAACCCTAACCCTAACCCTAACCCTAACCCTAACCCTAACCCTAACCCTAACCCTAACCCTAACCCTAACCCTAACCCTAACCCTAACCCTAACCCTAACCCTAACCCTAACCCTAACCCTAACCCTAACCCTAACCCTAACCCTAACCCTAACCCTAACCCTAACCCTAACCCTAACCCTAACCCTAACCCTAACCCTAACCCTAACCCTAACCCTAACCCTAACCCTAACCCTAACCCTAACCCTAACCCTAACCCTAACCCTAACCCTAACCCTAACCCTAACCCTTTTTTTTTTTTTTTTTTTTTTTTATCGTGAGGAAATGTTTTATACATACCCCGACTCCCTGGGGGAAGCCGGGGTTATGTGGGATTCTCTCCGGGGGGCGGAGCCCCCGGAGGCTACCCACTAAAACCTCACGCCCACCTAAGCTACACGGGAGGTGCCTGGATCACGCGAGTACTCAACAGGACACCTCCCAGCTATCATCATACCCCGGGGGAGGGGTTAACCTCCCCCACTGCCTACGCTATAAGACCCCGGGCGGAGGGACCCGCCCGGTGTCCCCATCCCTGGAGCCTTCGGATTGGGCTTCCCGAGCCCCAGCTCGGTCCACCCACAGCTCCCGGAGTCTTCGTGCCCCGCTCGGAGCCGGTATCCCGAAGGAACCAGCCCCGGCCGAGGCAGGAAGACGCCGCCACCGGAAGGAAGGGTCGTCGGAGGCGCGATCCGGCACGCCCCGACCCTTCCTCACCCAAATCCCCCCACGAATCCCCCTCCCCTAACGGGAGGGACGGACCGACACCCCCCCAAACCGGGAAATTAACCCGGGGGGTGTCGGCCTATCACGGGGGGAGCTATGCTCCCCCCCGGGGGCCCGGGTCAGCTCACGCCCCGGGCCCCCAAATTCGCCACCCCCAGTGGTGGGGGCATAACAGGGCGCGGGGGAACTCCCCGCGCCAACCCCACTCCGCCCCCCACCACCGGGGGCACACGTTGACGCGGGGGAGACCCCCGCGCCCTCCCTACCCTCTCCGCCCCCCTACTGGGGGGCACACGTCGGCGCGGGGGTCGTCCCCGCGCCCATATACGCCTCGCGGAGCCCGGGTCCCGTTCCCGGGCCCGCTCGGCGGCCTCCTTCTGCTTGATCACATCATCGCAGAAGGAGGCCACCGCCTTCCACGACCTCACGCTGTCGACCATGTGGTCGACCACGGTCGACAGCGAGAGGTCCCACCCTTCCACCGCGGCTCTAAGGACACGGCGCGGCTCGGCCCAAGCTGGGCACTCCTCCAGAGTGTGCCGCGCCGTGTCCACATCTTCGCCGCAGTGGTGGCACTGCGCAGTCGGCTCCCGCCCCATTCTGTGCAGGTACTCTCCGAAGCAACCGTGGCCGGAGAGCACCTGCGTGAGGCGGAAGGTCAACCTTCCCCGCCTCCTGCACCATATATGAAATATGGGCAGGAGGGCCCGGACAATCGGACGTGTGGAGGGCGTTAGCATCGCCCTCCACTCCGATAAACTTTCCGTCCGGGCCTGGCGATTCTGGCCCTCGAGCTCCTCCTCCTCCTCGCGCGTGAGTTCCACCCCCGGCGGGCGGCGGAAGGAGCGGGCGATGTGGTATAGCTTCGCCCGCTCCGCCGCCACCACAGTGAAGGGTGGAATCACGGCGAGGAGTCCCGCCGCCTCGGTGGAGATGGTGCGGTACCCCCGTATGACCCGCAAGGCCAGCCGCCGCCGCACTCTTTCTAGGAGTTTGCGGCTTGGCGTGCTGGCCCTGAGCGAGCGGTGCCATACGGGGGCCCCATACAGGGCTATAGACCGCACCACCTCCGTATAGAGGCGGCGCACTTTCAAATCCGGCCCCCCGACATTCGGCAGCAGCCGCGCCAATGCGGCTGCCGTCTTCTCTAGTCGGGGGGCGAGGAGCTCGAAGTGTTCTTCGAATCGCCAGCGGCCGTCTATGACCAGGCCCAGATACCTCATCCTGGGCCCGATCTCGACGGAGGTTTCAGCGACGCGAATCCGGAGGTCCCGACCATGGGGTAGCCGCCGCGGCCGAGGCGATCCGTACATCCAGATCGCCTCGGTCTTTGCGGCGGCCACGGTCAACCCCATCCTCCGGATTCGCCCGACCACGCGGTCCAGGGCGGCCTCACACAGGTGCCTGGTTCTCCCCCAGTCCCCCCCCATGGCATATACCAGGGTGTCATCTGCGTAGCAGATGACACCCGTATCCGGGGGGAGGACAACCCGCAGCACCGCGTCGTAAGCCAAGTTCCACAGGAGCGGTCCGAGGACCGACCCCTGTGGAACGCCGCGGTGCGTCTCCCTCGTGTGCACGATGCTGTACCGGCCGGTAAACATCACCTTCCTGCCGCGGAGGTAGTCACCGACCACCTTCCGGAGATAGGGGGGCACCTGGAAATACTCCATCGCCCCCACTATCTCCTTCCAGGGCAGGGCGTTGAAGGCGTTAGATATGTCTAACGACACCGCCAACAACGCCCCGCCCCGAGCGACAGCCCGTTCACGGAGGAGGCGCAGACGCTCCAGGGCGTCAATTGTGGAGCGCCCCCTCCGGAATCCATACTGGCTGTCGCTCAGGTCGGGACCACCCCGCGACAGATGCTCGACGAGGCGGGCGGCAATTATTCTTTCGAACAGCTTGCCCGCCTCGTCGAGTAAACAAACCGGCCGGTATGCAGAGGGAGACTCTGCGGGTTTCCCCTCCTTTTGGAGGAGAACCAGGCACGCTCTTTTCCACTCTTTGGGGAAGACTCCCCGGCGCAGGCTCGCGTCCATGACGCTCCTGAACGCCGGGGCGAGGACCTCCATAGCTAAGGCCATTATACCACCGGGAACCCCATCGGGGCCAGGGGCCTTCTTGCCCCCGGCCCGGAGTTCCCGGACGGCCCGGTACAGCTCCCACTCGGTGACCCGGAATTCGTCCGACCACTCAATGGTCGGACCCGGGGCGCGTTCCCTCCTCCCCTCGTTCCCATCATCAGCGGGGAAGAGGGTACTCACTACGCGCCCCAGAAATTCCGGGTCTAGCCTCTCCGTGACCGGGGACGCCCAGGGGCGGAGCTTCCCAAGCACCGCCTTATACGGGCGTCCCCACGGATCGTCACGGAGGGTGAGCAGGAGCTCATCCCAGGCCTTGGCCTTAGCAGCGGCAATCGCACGCTTGAGGGCCACGGCCGCCGATCTGTACTCCCTGTACAGCTCGGCGACCCTCGGCTCCGCGTCGCCGCCCAGGAAATGGCGGCGACGGGCGCGGGTGTACTGGCGGCGGGCTCGGCCGGCCGAACTGCGAAGTTCGGCCAGCTCCCCCGACCACCAGTACACAGACTTTCTCGGGGGCTGAGCTCGGACCCGGGGCATCGCCACGTCGCAGATCATCTGCAACGTGCCCCGGATCCAAGTCGCCCCCTCATTTACCCCGCGCTCCCTGGCCGAAGGCCAGGCGGAGCCGATTATCACGGCCCTCAGGAGGTCCCCGTCTAGTCGTTTCAGCGCCCATCTGGGCGCTGACGGGGTGCCACGTCGGAGGGGCGTGTCCAATGGCGAGTCCGAGACCACAGCCACGTCCATCAGGACGTAGCTGTGGTCAGACAGGGTCTCTCCATCCCAGACCCGCCAGTTGGACACACGGCGCGAGGCGGCGGCCGTCGCGAACGACACGTCAACAATCGACCAGCCGTTCCACCTCACGCACGTAGGCACGGAGCCCCGGTTTAATAACCGGAGCTCCATCCCCTCCGCCCAGTCTTCCAGGACTCCGCCTCGAGCGCTGGTCCCGGGGTTACCCCAGGTGGTGGACCTCGCATTGAGGTCCCCCAGGACCAGCACCGGACCGGCTATATATGGGGCTATCATTAGCCCCAGCCGGTCCAGGAACATCCCGAGTTCGGCGGAGTCACAACTGGGTGAGTTGTAGCACCCCACGACCAGAAGTCTTCCCCATTTAACCATAACCATCCCCCTGCCCCGTTCGACCACGGAGCAGGGGGGCACAGTCGCCGAGTGGCGACGCCACCACACCGCCACGGAGCCGTCCACGTCACCGGACCAGTGTGGATGGTCCGGGACTCTGTACGGCTCCGTGGCGACGGCCAGGCCAACCCCCCACTCCTCCAGGCACTGGACCATCAGGTCCTGCGCCCGGCAGCAGTGGTTGAGGTTGGCCTGGACTACCAACTGGGGGGACCGGCTGGACGTGGCCATTAATTGGCTTCAGCCGGTCTCCCCTTTTCAGCCACCGACGAGGGTGGCGGGGGGCCTGGGACCCCCTCCCCGCTGGGGACTGCCTCCACCTCCATCCCCACTGTCTCAGTGGAGGTGGTGGGGGCGGCTACTGCATCCCCGGCAGTCCCCTTCGTCGCGCTTTGGGGGGGCGCCACACCGCCCCCCTTTGCGCCCTTCTTCTGTTTGGGAGGCGGGGAGCACGCTTTGCTCCCCGCCTTGTGTCCCGCCGGTCTCCCCACGGCCGCACACACCACGCAATGCGGTGTGGCTTTGCAGTCCACCGCCCGGTGGGATGCATCCCCGCAGCGGTAGCAATGACCGCTGCGGTCGACCGCTGCTGTGCATCGCTGCCGTACGTGGCCTAAGGCCAGGCAGCGAAAGCACTGCAGCGGTCGTGGAGCAAGGACCACCACCTGGGCGGTGGACCACCCAACGCGAACCTTGCCGGCCTTCTCGATGGCTACCGCGGCCACGGCCGGGCACTGCACCCAAACCGTGCCGAGTCCGTTGGGCGGAGCCTTCAGCTCCCCCACCCTCACGGACTCGGCGGCGCAGCCCCCGGCCTTCGCCACCGCCTCCGTTACCTCCTGGGGGGTCACCGACACCTCCAGGCCCGTGAGGCGGAATTCCGCCTTCTTCACGGGCCTGGAGACCCTAACCTCCATCCCCCCCAGGACGGCAGCCATCTTGGCACCCTAACCCTAACCCTAACCCTAACCCTAACCCTAACCCTAACCCTAACCCTAACCCTAACCCTAACCCTAACCCTAACCCTAACCCTAACCCTAACCCTAACCCTAACCCTAACCCTAACCCTAACCCTAACCCTAACCCTAACCCTAACCCTAACCCTAACCCTAACCCTAACCCTAACCCTAACCCTAACCCTAACCCTAACCCTAACCCTAACCCTAACCCTAACCCTAACCCTAACCCTAACCCTAACCCTAACCCTAACCCTAACCCTAACCCTAACCCTAACCCTAACCCTAACCCTAACCCTAACCCTAACCCTAACCCTAACCCTAACCCTAACCCTAACCCTAACCCTAACCCTAACCCTAACCCTAACCCTATTTTTTTTTTTTTTTTTTTTTTTCGAGGAGGTAATCACTATTACGGATACCCGACCCCTCCCGGGGGGGAGTGGGCCGGGTTATGTGGGACTCCTCGGCTGGTGGGTGCAATGCCGAGTATACCCACTAACTCCTCCCCGTCCGTCCCTAGGCTCCTGGGGGCACCCGTGGTCCGCGCGCGCATGTCTATCCGGTGTGCCCCCGCCTTAGCATTCCTCCCTGGGTGGGGGACGCGGCCTCCACCCTATCCTACTCTATCCGAAGGCGCCACGCAACGGACGACGTGAAGCCTTCCCCCCCATTTAGGCCGCCCGATGGACGTCCGGGCCCCCGCCCGAGACGTCCGACGGCCTCCGGGGACGCCATTGGCAACCGAGTATAAGGAGACCGTCGGTCCCCCGCCTCGAGATCACCAAGGGCGCCCCCGCCCGCGTTAAGGACGCCGCAACGGAGGCACGCCCCCGGGGCGTGCCCTGCGTCTCCTTCTCCCACCCCTTCGGCCGGGATCGTGATTTCGCTCACGACCCCGTTCCGCAGCCTCCTTCTGCAGCATTACCTGCTCGCAGAAGGAGGCGAACCCTCTCCACGCCCCCTCGCCGCCCGCTGCCGCCGAGACGACAGCCGGAAGCGAGAGGTCATGGCCCACTGCGCGCCGCAGAGCACGGCGCTCACCCGCCCACGCTGGACACTCCTCCAGAGTGTGCTGCGCCGTGTCCCGCGACTCGCCGCAGTGGTGACACGCCTCCTCGGCCTCCCGCCCGATGCGACACAGGTACACACCGAAGCAACCGTGCCCGGTCATCACCTGCGTCACTCGGTAGGAGACCCTATGCCCCATCCATCCCCTGTTCCACCGGTCGAACACGGGGAGGATGGCCCGAACGGCCCGCCTCCCTCCTTCCTCCGTCCCGTGAAGGCTTTCGCGCCATTCCCGGGCGGCGGCCCGCCGAGCGCGGCCCCTGTACTCCGCCACATCGAGCGCCACCTGATCCGGAGCCATCCCCCTCCGCTGGAGGTCCCTGGCGTACCCGTGTACGTCCGACAACACGCGGGCCTCCAGCTCGAGGGGGATAAGCCCCGACATCACCATCGCCGTCGCGTAAGAGATGGTGCGATACCCCCGCACGATGCCAATGGCCAGCCTGCGCTCGATTCGGCGCAGCAGTGCTCGCACACCGCTACGCCCCCCGGCCAAGACATCGTACGCCCACACAGGGGCTCCGTACAGGACTAAAACCCGCACCACCACCGCGAACAGGCGACGCACCCGTCCACAGGGTCCCCCGAGATTCGGGAGAAGACGACCGAGCGCAGCGGTCGCCCTCTCCGCCCGGGGCACTAGCGACTCGATGTGGCGGCAGAAACGCCACAGGCCGTCGAGCTCGAGTCCCAGGTACCGCATCTGGAACCCGACCTCGACCGCTCCCCCCCCCACGGCGATCCAGCACTGGGGAGGCGCCGCCAGCCGGGCCCGGTGGTAAAACCACATGGCCCTGGTCTTAGCGACGGACACCTCCAGGCCCAGAGACCGGATCGCGCGTACCGCGCGCCACGCGCCGCGCTCCGCCAGGCAGACGGCCTCCTTCGTATACCTCCCGGTGGCAAGCACCAACGTGTCGTCGGCGTAACACGTTAGGCTGACACCGGGAGGCATCCCCTCCCGCAGGACGCTGTCGTACGCGAGGTTCCACAGCAACGGGCCCAACACCGAGCCCTGTGGAACCCCCCGCACGACGCTCCTGCGAATCATCCCGTACCGGCCAGGATATTCTATGCTCCTGTCGGAGAGATAGTCCCCGATCACCCTCCTAAGGTACGGAGGCACCTGGTGGAAGACCAGGGCCTCCGAAATTCTATCCCAGGGGACGGTGTTGAACGCGTTGGCGATATCCAAGGAGATCGCCAACGCAACACCGCCCCCCTCCGTACAGGCCTCCGAGAGAGCCCTCACCCGCCGAATTGCGTCGACGGTGGAGAGACCCCCCCGGAAGCCGAACTGCGCCTCGCTCAGATCGGGGACTCCTCCCCCCGACAGGTGCCGGACGAGGCGTCCAACGAGAACGCGCTCGAACAACTTCCCCGCCTCGTCCAGCAAGCAAATTGGCCGGTACCCGGAGGGCGAGTCCCGGGACTTGCCCGCCTTTGGAAGGAGGACCAGCCTGCCCGACTTCCATAGTGGGGGGAACACTCCCTCCCTCAGACAACTGTTGAACAGCCGCCTGAGTTCGGGAGCGAGCCCCCCCTCCAATGCCAAGACCAACGCGCGGCCCGACACCCCGTCAGGACCCGGGGCCTTGCGGCCCACCCGACGGGCCCTGGTCACCGCCTCCCCGAGCTCGCCGGCTGACACCTCCCACTCCGCGGACCAGGAGAGAGGCTCCTGGCCCGGATGGAGGCGGTGTCGCTGTCCCCCCTCACGCGGGAAGAGAGACGTCACCACCTCCTCGAGTAAGGGAGGGTCCATCGATTCCGTCAGTGGGGGGGCCCACGCGCGCAGCTTGCTCATTACAAGCTTATACGGGCGCCCCCACGGATCCGCGTCCACCGTGCCGACGAGCTCCGACCACGCGTCCGCCTTGGCCTTCGCGATGGCCCTCCGGAGAGTCCCGAGCGCGGCTCGGTACTCCCCGTGGAGCCTCGCCTCCTCGTCGTCGCGCCTCCTGCGCGCTCGGCCATACTGGCGCCGCGCGGCATTGCAGGCACGCCGAAGCTCTGCAATGCCCGCGGACCACCAGTATGCCGCCCTTCTATGGTCGGACCGGCTCCGGGGCACCGCGGTGTCGCACACCGCCGTCATCACCTCCCGGAGCCGCTCCGCCCCGCGCGCCGGTGCCCCCCCAGCCGGCTGGGGCCCCCCCCCACGTTACCGCGGCGACAGCGGCCCGGAACAGGTCCTCGTCCGCCCTGTTCCACGCCCATCGCGGCCGTCGGTCCACCTGGCCGTGCCGGGAATCCCGCGCGTAGAGGGCGGCGGGCCACACGTCCATGACTATGGGCGCGTGGTCAGAGGCCAGCTCTAGTTCTTCCGCCACCCTCCATCCCGACACTCGGCGCACGGCCGACGGCGTCCCCCATGTCAGATCGACAATAGAGACACCCTGCGGCCGCACGCACGTCGGCGTGGATCCCCGGTTAATCAACCGGAGATCCAGGCCGGACGCCCAGTCTAACACCTCGCTTCCCCTAGTGGTCGTCCTGGGACTCCCCCACGATACCGCGTGGGCATTGAAGTCTCCCAGGACGAGAACCGGACGGGCGCTGCACCGCGCGATGCAGCTACTCAGCCCGCCCAGGAACCCCCGAAAATGATCGAGGCCACGGTTCGGCGAGATATAAACTCCGACGACCGCGATGTCCCCCCACCGCACCGCCACGAATCCCTCGCCTCTCTCCAGAAGGGAGATCGACGGGGACCCGCGGCGGCCCTCCGCCACTATGGCGACGGAGCCGGCCTCGTCCCCCACCCAGAAGGGGTGATCGGGAACGGAGTACGGCTCCGCCGCCACTGCCAACCCAGTCCCCCGCTCGCGCACGGCCTGGACAAACAAGTCCTGGGCCGCACGCGAGTGGTTGAGGTTCGCCTGCAGAACCGGAATAGGCCTGAAAACAGCCTACCCTGACATTTGCTCTGCAGGCTCCCCCCCCTGGTGGGACTGGGCCCCCGGTGTAGTCGGCTGCTGCTGCGCGGGTGCAGCCGCCGACTTTTCCCCTCTTCCCTTCACCGCCGCGCGACCCCTCCTCGGAGCCGGGGCACACGCTTTGGCCCCGAACCTGTGGTTCGAGGGCCTCCCCAGATCCGCGCAGAGCGGGCATCTGGGGGCAGCCCCACAGGCCGAGGCGCGGTGCTCGGTCGCACCGCACCGATAGCACCTCGCGCTCCTGTCGACCGTGCTTTTACAGGTCGACCGCGTGTGCCCCGTCTCCAAGCAGCGGAAGCACTGAAGGGGTCGCTCCCTCAGTGCCTCCACCCGCGCCGAGGACCAGCCGACCAGCAGCCGGCCCCCCGCCACCACCTTCCTGACGGCCGCGAGGGGGCCCTGGGCCCAACAGGAGCCCAGCACCCGCTCAGAGGCGGACCTCCGGATCTCTCCGACCCGGAACTCGGCCTCCGAGCACCCCCCCGCAGCCGCAAGTGCCGCCGCGACCTCCCTTGCGCTAACCGAGTCGTCCAGGCCAGCGACGCGCAACTCGCCTCGCTTGACGGCCTGGACGACTTTAACCCCAGTCCCTTGTAAGGCCTCAGAGACCCTCGTGGAGAGGGCCCGTGCCTTCTCTTGGCCCTCCGGGCCCTTTACCTCCAGGAGGATCCCCCCCGTCTTGGTCCTCCTGGGGAGCACCCCCGACTCAATCCCCAGCGCCTTGAGGTCTATTGCCTCTCTGGCCCTGGCGATCACTCCCGCGTAGGTGAGCTTACAGCTCTCGGGGATCGTGATCGCCACGGCCCCGGACTTGGGGGCGCGCCCCAGGGCAACAACCCTCCCACTTGACGGCTTCGCCGTGATCGCGCCGGCCCCCTTTCGCGTGCCGACCGCCGAACCCCCGGTCGCCGTCCTCCGTTTCGCCGAAGCAGCGGCCGCCAACTCGGCGGCGAGGGCTATGGCCGCCCTCTCCTCCGCCGCTGCCCGCCTCCTCTCCGCCTTCCTCGCGGACTTCGACTTCGCCACCGACCAGGAGGCTGGGTCGACCGGCGGCGGGATGTCCACGGGTGGCACCACCCCGGCGCTGGACACCACCACCGGCCCAGTCCTCTTGGTTTCGACCACCGCCGGCGGAGAAGCCACCGGCGGGGCATCGCGCGTCCCTCCCCCCCTGCCCTGGAGAGCCGGAACCATCCCGGCCAGGATTGCCCGGAAACGATTCTCCATTCTCGTTTCCAGCTCGGCATTCCTGGCCGCCACCATCGCGTCGACGCGGAGGAGAAGGGCTTGAGGGTCCAGTACCCCCGCCCCCTCCGCCGCCCGCGTCGCCGCTTCCGCCGCCGGTCCCGTCCCCGCGGTCCCGCCTGAGGAGGCGGAGGGTACCGCCCCAGGGGCCGTCTTTCCCGCGACCGCCCGCTTCTCCGCCTCCGCGACGCGAAGCCTCGCCCGGAGGTCCTGTACCTCCTTGGCGAGGGCCTCGGTCTGTTGGCGGAGACGGGCGACCTCCTGGCTATTGCCCCACGCCGTGCCAGTGTATGCCCGCTGCACCAGCGTAGTGCAATAGGCCCTGGCCAGCGCGGAGCAATCTCTGAGCTCCTTGGCAAAATTGCCCTTGAGGCCCCTGGAGACGGTGGAGACGCCCTCCACACGTCTCATCGCGTCCTCCACCTCCTCCGCCAGCTGCGCCGTCGGCAGCTTCCCCGCGGACTCCATTAGCTCCGCGATTTTGTGGAGCTGGCCCCTCTCGGCGCGGTCGCTGAGCACCTGCTCAGCACCCGCCCCCGAGGAGCCCTCCTCAGGGGTCCCCCCGACGACCCTCCCGCTGCGCGTCTGCAGCCCCCCTCCTGCCACGGACGGCTCCAGCCGGGGCCGCTTCCCCGTCGGAGCTCCGTCCGCCCCCCGCATCTCGGCTCCCGCGCGCGACACGCCCGCGTCCGCATCTCCCGAAATCTGTGATGACGTTTCCGTCACCACAGCTTCGCTGGTAGTATTTACCTCCGAAGGGGCCCAGTGGTCCACCACCTTCGGCTCGCAGTCGTTGGATAACGACGCGCTGTGGCCTGCTCGCCCACCAACAGTCGCGCCGGTACTGGGGTATCCCTCCCCTGCACCGTAAACTAAACTCTTTTCCTTTGTGCCGTCCATGTCAATTTTGTGAAACACCCAGCCTTGCCCTGGTCCGTCACCGAAAATCCCGTCCCAACTCGGCAGTTTTCGCCCCTCCGTGCGAACCTTACCGGCAAGGGTGCCCCTACCAGGATCCGAAGATCCCGCCGGCATTGCCTCGCACATCGTCGAGGCTACTTCCTGCCGCGTACCCCCCGCTCCGTTAGCCACCCACAGTCGTGAGTGCCCAGGGACCACCGCGAGGAGGTGGAGCGTGGAGGATTTTAGGAATATGACCGCCACCACTGTGGCATACCTAGCAGTGGATCCGAGTCACCACTGCCAAGCCCATATCCCCTAGGTCCCCCCAACCCTAACCCTAACCCTAACCCTAACCCTAACCCTAACCCTAACCCTAACCCTAACCCTAACCCTAACCCTAACCCTAACCTAACCCTAACCCTAACCCTAACCCTAACCTAACCCTAACCCTAACCCTACCCTAACCCTAACCCTAACCCTAACCCTAACCCTAACCCTAACCCTAACCTAACCCTAACCCTAACCCTAACCTAACCCTAACCCTAACCCTAACCCTAACCCTAACCCTAACCCTAACCCTAACCCTAACACCCTAACCCTAACCCTTTTTTTTTTTTTTTTTTTTTTTTTTTTTTTTTTTTTTATCGTGAGGAAATGTTTTTATATTTTATACATACCCCGACTCCCTGGGGGAAGCCGGGGTTATGTGGGATTCTCCCCGGGGAGCGAGCCCCCGGAGACTACCCACTAAAACCTCACGCCCACCTAAGCTACAGGGGAGGTGCCTGGATCACGCGAGTACTCAACAGGACACCTCCCAGCTATCATCATACCCCGCGGGAGGGGTTAACCTCCCCCACTGCCTACGCTATAAGACCCCGGGCGGAGGGACCCGCCCGGTGTCCCCATCCCTGGAGCCTTCGGATTGAGCTTCCCGAGCCCCAGCTCGGTCCACCCACAGCTCCCGGAGTCTTCATGCCCCGCTCGGGGCCGGTATCCCGAAGGAACCAGCCCCGGCCGAGGCAGGAAGACGCCGCCACCGGAAGGAAGGGCCGTCGGAGGCGCGATCCGGCACGCCCCGACCCTTCCTCACCCAAATCCCCCCACGAATCCCCCTCCCCTAACGGGAGGGACGGACCGACACCCCCCCAAACCGGAAATTAACCCGGGGGGTGTCGGCCTATCACGGGGGGAGCTATGCTCCCCCCCGGGGGCCCGGGTCAGCTCACGCCCCGGGCCCCCAAATTCGCCGCCCCCAGTGGTGGGGGCATAACAGGGCGCGGGGGAACTCCCCGCGCCAACCCCACTCCGCCCCCCACCACCGGGGGCACACGTTGACGCGGGGGAGACCCCCGCGCCCTCCCTACCGTCTCCGCCCCCTACTGGGGGGCACACGTCGGCGCGGGGGTCGTCCCCGCGCCCAAATACGCCTCGCGGAGCCCGGGGTCCCCGTTCCCGGGCCCGCTCGGCGGCCTCCTTCTGCTTGATCACATCATCGCAGAAGGAGGCCACCGCCTTCCACGACCTCACGCTGTCGACCATGTGGTCGACCACGGTCGACAGCGAGAGGTCCCACCCTTCCACCGCGGCTCTAAGGACACGGCGCGGCTCGGCCCAAGCTGGGCACTCCTCCAGAGTGTGCCGCGCCGTGTCCACATCTTCGCCGCAGTGGTGGCACTGCGCAGTCGGCTCCCGCCCCATTCTGTGCAGGTACTCTCCGAAGCAACCGTGGCCGGAGAGCACCTGCGTGAGGCGGAAGGTCAACCTTCCCCGCCTCCTGCACCATATATGAAATATGGGCAGGAGGGCCCGGACAATCGGACGTGTGGAGGGCGCCAACATCGCCCTCCACTCCGAAAAAGCTTCCGTCCGGGCCTGGCGATTCTGGCCCTCGAGCTCCTCCTCCTCCCCGCGCGTGAGTTCCACCCCCGGCGGGCGGCGGAAGGAGCGGGCGATGTGGTATAGCTTCGCCCGCTCCGCCGCCACCACAGTGAAGGGCGGAATCACGGCGAGGAGTCCCGCCGCCTCGGTGGAGATGGTGCGGTACCCCCGTATGACCCGCAAGGCCAGCCGCCGCCGCACTCTTTCTAGGAGTTTGCGGCTTGGCGTGCTGGCCCTGAGCGAGCGGTGCCATACGGGGGCCCCATACAGGGCTATAGACCGCACCACCTCCGTATAGAGGCGGCGCACTTTCAAATCCGGCCCCCCGACATTCGGCAGCAGCCGCGCCAATGCGGCTGCCGTCTTCTCTAGTCGGGGGGCGAGGAGCTCGAAGTGTTCTTCGAATCGCCAGCGGCCGTCTATGACCAGGCCCAGGTATCTCATCCTGGGCCCGATCTCGACGGAGGTTTCAGCGACGCGAATCCGGAGGTTCTGACCATGGGGCAGCCGCCGCGGCCGAGGCGATCCGTACATCCAGATCGCCTCGGTCTTTGCGGCGGCCACGGTCAACCCCATCCTCCGGATTCGCCCGACCACGCGGTCCAGGGCGGCCTCACACAGGTGCCTGGTTCTCCCCCAGTCCCCCCCCATGGCATATACCAGGGTGTCATCTGCGTAGCAGATGACACCCGTATCCGGGGGACCCTAACCCTAACCCTAACCCTATTTTTTTTTTTTTTTTTTTTTTTTTTTTTTCCGAGGAGGTAATCACTATTACGGATACCCGACCCCTCCCGGGGGGGAGTGGGCCGGGTTATGTGGGACTCCTCGGCTGGTGGGTGCAATGCCGAGTATACCCACTAACTCCTCCCCGTCCGTCCCTAGGCTCCTGGGGGCACCCGTGGTCCGCGCGCGCATGTCTATCCGGTGTGCCCCCGCCTTAGCATTCCTCCCTGGGTGGGGGACGCGGCCTCCACCCTATCCTACTCTATCCGAAGGCGCCACGCAACGGACGACGTGAAGCCTTCCCCCCCATTTAGGCCGCCCGATGGACGTCCGGGCCCCCGCCCAAGACGTCCGACGGCCTCCGGGGACGCCATTGGCAACCGAGTATAAGGAGACCGTCGGTCCCCCGCCTCGAGATCACCAAGGGCGCCCCCGCCCGCGTTAAGGACGCCGCAACGGAGGCACGCCCCCGGGGCGTGCCCTGCGTCTCCTTCTCCCACCCCTTCGGCCGGGATCGTGATTTCGCTCACGACCCCGTTCCGCAGCCTCCTTCTGCAGCATTACCTGCTCACAGAAGGAGGCGAACCCTCTCCACGCCCCCTCGCCGCCCGCTGCCGCCGAGACGACAGCCGGAAGCGAGAGGTCATGGCCCACTGCGCGCCGCAGAGCACGGCGCTCACCCGCCCACGCTGGACACTCCTCCAGAGTGTGCTGCGCCGTGTCCCGCGACTCGCCGCAGTGGTGACACGCCTCCTCGGCCTCCCGCCCGATGCGACACAGGTACACACCGAAGCAACCGTGCCCGGTCATCACCTGCGTCACTCGGTAGGAGACCCTATGCCCCATCCATCCCCTGTTCCACCGGTCGAACACGGGGAGGATGGCCCGAACGGCCCGCCTCCCTCCTTCCTCCGTCCCGTGAAGGCTTTCGCGCCATTCCCGGGCGGCGGCCCGCCGAGCGCGGCCCCTGTACTCCGCCACATCGAGCGCCACCCGATCCGGAGCCATCCCCCTCCGCCGGAGGTCCCTGGCGTACCCGTGTACGTCCGACAACACGCGGGCCTCCAGCTCGAGGGGGATAAGCCCCGACATCACCATCGCCGTCGCGTAAGAGATGGTGCGATACCCCCGCACGATGCCAATGGCCAGCCTGCGCTCGATTCGGCGCAGCAGTGCTCGCACACCGCTACGCCCCCCGGCCAAGACATCGTACGCCCACACAGGGGCTCCGTACAGGACTAAAACCCGCACCACCACCGCGAACAGGCGACGCACCCGTCCACAGGGTCCCCCGAGATTCGGGAGAAGACGACCGAGCGCAGCGGTCGCCCTCTCCGCCCGGGGCACTAGCGACTCGATGTGGCGGCAGAAACGCCACAGGCCGTCGAGCTCGAGTCCCAGGTACCGCATCTGGAACCCGACCTCGACCGCTCCCCCCCCCACGGCGATCCAGCACTGGGGAGGCGCCGCCAGCCGGGCCCGGTGGTAAAACCACATGGCCCTGGTCTTAGCGACGGACACCTCTAGGCCCAGAGACCGGATCGCGCGTACCGCGCGCCACGCGCCGCGCTCCGCCAGGCAGACGGCCTCCTTCGTATACCTCCCGGTGGCAAGCACCAACGTGTCGTCGGCGTAACACGTTAGGCTGACACCGGGAGGCATCCCCTCCCGCAGGACGCTGTCGTACGCGAGGTTCCACAGCAACGGGCCCAACACCGAGCCCTGTGGAACCCCCCGCACGACGCTCCTGCGAATCATCCCGTACCGGCCAGGATATTCTATGCTCCTGTCGGAGAGATAGTCCCCGATCACCCTCCTAAGGTACGGAGGCACCTGGTGGAAGACCAGGGCCTCCGAAATTCTATCCCAGGGGACGGTGTTGAACGCGTTGGCGATATCCAAGGAGATCGCCAACGCAACACCGCCCCCCTCCGTACAGGCCTCCGAGAGAGCCCTCACCCGCCGAATTGCGTCGACGGTGGAGAGACCCCCCCGGAAGCCGAACTGCGCCTCGCTCAGATCGGGGACTCCTCCCCCCGACAGGTGCCGGACGAGGCGTCCAACGAGAACGCGCTCGAACAACTTCCCCGCCTCGTCCAGCAAGCAAATTGGCCGGTACCCGGAGGGCGAGTCCCGGGACTTGCCCGCCTTTGGAAGGAGGACCAGCCTGCCTGACTTCCATAGTGGGGGGAACACTCCCTCCCTCAGACAACTGTTGAACAGCCGCCTGAGTTCGGGAGCGAGCCCCCCCTCCAATGCCAAGACCAACGCGCGGCCCGACACCCCGTCAGGACCCGGGGCCTTGCGGCCCACCCGACGGGCCCTGGTCACCGCCTCCCCGAGCTCGCCGGCTGACACCTCCCACTCCGCGGACCAGGAGAGAGGCTCCTGGCCCGGATGGAGGCGGTGTCGCTGTCCCCCCTCACGCGGGAAGAGAGACGTCACCACCTCCTCGAGTAAGGGAGGGTCCATCGATTCCGTCAGTGGGGGGGCCCACGCGCGCAGCTTGCTCATTACAAGCTTATAC
The DNA here is from genome assembly GCF_050948215.1 of Halictus rubicundus. Lineage (NCBI taxonomy): Eukaryota > Metazoa > Arthropoda > Insecta > Hymenoptera > Halictidae > Halictus > Halictus rubicundus. Next base: position 776,960 of record NW_027488635.1, on the reverse strand, counting down.
GGGCGCCCCCACGGATCCGCGTCCACCGTGCCGACGAGCTCCGACCACGCGTCCGCCTTGGCCCTCGCGATGGCCCTCCGGAGAGTCCCGAGCGCGGCTCGGTACTCCCCGTGGAGCCTCGCCTCCTCGTCGTCGCGCCTCCTGCGCGCTCGGCCATACTGGCGCCGCGCGGCATTGCAGGCACGCCGAAGCTCCGCAATGCCCGCGGACCACCAGTATGCCGCCCTTCTATGGTCGGACCGGCTCCGGGGCACCGCGGTGTCGCACACCGCCGTCATCACCTCCCGGAGCCGCTCCGCCCCGCGCGCCGGTGCCCCCCCAGCCGGCTGGGGCCCCCCCCACGTTACCGCGGCGACAGCGGCCCGGAACAGGTCCTCGTCCGCCCTGCTCCACGCCCATCGCGGCCGTCGGTCCACCTGGCCGTGCCGGGAATCCCGCGCGTAGAGGGCGGCGGGCCACACGTCCATGACTATGGGCGTGTGGTCAGAGGCCAGCTCTAGTTCTTCCGCCACCCTCCATCCCGACACTCGGCGCACGGCCGACGGCGTCCCCCATGTCAGATCGACAATAGAGACACCCTGCGGCCGCACGCACGTCGGCGTGGATCCCCGGTTAATCAACCGGAGATCCAGGCCGGACGCCCAGGTTAACACCTCGCTTCCCCTAGTGGTCGTCCTGGGACTCCCCCACGATACCGCGTGGGCATTGAAGTCTCCCAGGACGAGAACCGGACGGGCGCTGCACCGCGCGATGCAGCTACTCAGCCCGCCCAGGAACCCCCGAAAATGATCGAGGCCACGGCTCGGCGAGATATAAACTCCGACGACCGCGATGTCCCCCCACCGCACCGCCACGAATCCCTCGCCTCTCTCCAGAAGGGAGATCGACGGGGACCCGCGGCGGCCCTCCGCCACTATGGCGACGGAGCCGGCCCCGTCCCCCACCCAGAAGGGGTGATCGGGAACGGAGTACGGCTCCGCCGCCACTGCCAACCCAGTCCCCCGCTCGCGCACGGCCTGGACAAACAAGTCCTGGGCCGCACGCGAGTGGTTGAGGTTCGCCTGCAGAACCGGAATAGGCCTGAAAACAGCCTACCCTGACATTTGCTCTGCAGGCTCCCCCCCCTGGGGGGACTGGGCCCCCGGTGTAGTCGGCTGCTGCTGCGCGGGTGCAGCCGCCGACTTTTCCCCTCTTCCCTTCACCGCCGCGCGACCCCTCCTCGGAGCCGGGGCACACGCTTTGGCCCCGAACCTGTGGTTCGAGGGCCTCCCCAGATCCGCGCAGAGCGGGCATCTGGGGGCAGCCCCACAGGCCGAGGCGCGGTGCTCGGTCGCACCGCACCGATAGCACCTCGCGCTCCTGTCGACCGTGCTTTTACAGGTCGACCGCGTGTGCCCCGTCTCCAAGCAGCGGAAGCACTGAAGGGGTCGCTCCCTCAGTGCCTCCACCCGCGCCGAGGACCAGCCGACCAGCAGCCGGCCCCCCGCCACCACCTTCCTGACGGCCGCGAGGGGGCCCTGGGCCCAACAGGAGCCCAGCACCCGCTCAGAGGCGGACCTCCGGATCTCTCCGACCCGGAACTCGGCCTCCGAGCACCCCCCCGCAGCCGCAAGTGCCGCCGCGACCTCCCTTGCGCTAACCGAGTCGTCCAGGCCAGCGACGCGCAACTCGCCTCGCTTGACGGCCTGGACGACTTTAACCCCAGTCCCTTGTAAGGCCTCAGAGACCCTCGTGGAGAGGGCCCGTGCCTTCTCTTGGCCCTCCGGGCCCTTTACCTCCAGGAGGATCCCCCCCGTCTTGGTCCTCCTGGGGAGCACCCCCGACTCAATCCCCAGCGCCTTGAGGTCTATTGCCTCTCTGGCCCTGGCGATCACTCCCGCGTAGGTGAGCTTACAGCTCTCGGGGATCGTGATCGCCACGGCCCCGGACTTGGGGGCGCGCCCCAGGGCAACAACCCTCCCACTTGACGGCTTCGCCGTGATCGCGCCGGCCCCCTTTCGCGTGCCGACCGCCGAACCCCCGGTCGCCGTCCTCCGTTTCGCCGAAGCAGCGGCCGCCGACTCGGCGGCGAGGGCTATGGCCGCCCTCTCCTCCGCCGCTGCCCGCCTCCTCTCCGCCTTCCTCGCGGACCTCGACTTCGCCACCGACCAGGAGGCTGGGTCGACCGGCGGCGGGATGTCCACGGGTGGCACCACCCCGGCGCTGGACACCACCACCGGCCCAGTCCTCCTGGTTTCGACCACCGCCGGCGGAGAAGCCACCGGCGGGGCATCGCGCGTCCCTCCCCCCCTGCCCTGGAGAGCCGGAACCATCCCGGCCAGGATTGCCCGGAAACGATTCTCCATTCTCGCTTCCAGCTCGGCATTCCTGGCCGCCACCATCGCGTCGACGCGGAGGAGAAGGGCTTGAGGGTCCAGTACCCCCGCCCCCTCCGCCGCCCGCGTCGCCGCTTCCGCCGCCGGTCCCGTCCCCGCGGTCCCGCCTGAGGAGGCGGAGGGTACCGCCCCAGGGGCCGTCTTTCCCGCGACCGCCCGCTTCTCCGCCCCCGCGACGCGAAGCCTCGCCCGGAGGTCCTGTACCTCCTTGGCGAGGGCCTCGGTCTGTTGGCGGAGACGGGCGACCTCCTGGCTATTGCCCCACGCCGTGCCAGTGTATGCCCGCTGCACCAGCGTAGTGCAATAGGCCCTGGCCAGCGCGGAGCAATCCCTGAGCTCCTTGGCAAAACTGCCCTTGAGGCCCCTGGAGACGGTGGAGACGCCCTCCACACGTCTCATCGCGTCCTCCACCTCCTCCGCCAGCTGCGCCGTCGGCAGCTTCCCCGCGGACTCCATTAGCTCCGCGATTTTGTGGAGCTGGCCCCTCTCGGCGCGGTCGCTGAGCACCTGCTCAGCACCCGCCCCCGAGGAGCCCTCCTCAGGGGTCCCCCCGACGACCCTCCCGCTGCGCGTCTGCAGCCCCCCTCCTGCCACGGACGGCTCCAGCCGGGGCCGCTTCCCCGTCGGAGCTCCGTCCGCCCCCCGCATCTCGGCTCCCGCGCGCGACACGCCCGCGTCCGCATCTCCCGAAATCTGTGATGACGTTTCCGTCACCACAGCTTCGCTGGTAGTATTTACCTCCGAAGGGGCCCAGTGGTCCACCACCTTCGGCTCGCAGTCGTTGGATAACGACGCGCTGTGGCCTGCTCGCCCACCAACAGTCGCGCCGGTACTGGGGTATCCCTCCCCTGCACCGTAAACTAAACTCTTTTCCTTTGTGCCGTCCATGTCAATTTTGTGAAACACCCAGCCTTGCCCTGGTCCGTCACCGAAAATCCCGTCCCAACTCGGCAGTTTTTGCCCCTCCGTGCGAACCTTACCGGCAAGGGTGCCCCTACCAGGATCCGAAGATCCCGCCGGCATTGCCTCGCACATCGTCGAGGCTACTTCCTGCCGCGTACCCCCCGCTCCGTTAGCCACCCACAGTCGTGAGTGCCCAGGGACCACCGCGAGGAGGTGGAGCGTGGAGGATTTTAGGAATATGACCGCCACCACTGTGGCATACCTAGCAGTGGATCCGAGTCACCACTGCCAAGCCCATATCCCCTAGGTCCCCACCCTAACCCTAACCCTAACCCTAACCCTAACCCTATTTTTTTTTTTTTTTTTTTTTCCGAGGAGGTAATCACTATTACGGATACCCGACCCCTCCCGGGGGGGAGTGGGCCGGGTTATGTGGGACTCCTCGGCTGGTGGGTGCAATGCCGAGTATACCCACTAACTCCTCCCCGTCCGTCCCTAGGCTCCTGGGGGCACCCGTGGTCCGCGCGCGCATGTCTATCCGGTGTGCCCCCGCCTTAGCATTCCTCCCTGGGTGGGGGACGCGGCCTCCACCCTATCCTACTCTATCCGAAGGCGCCACGCAACGGACGACGTGAAGCCTTCCCCCCCATTTAGGCCGCCCGATGGACGTCCGGGCCCCCGCCCAAGACGTCCGACGGCCTCCGGGGACGCCATTGGCAACCGAGTATAAGGAGACCGTCGGTCCCCCGCCTCGAGATCACCAAGGGCGCCCCCGCCCGCGTTAAGGACGCCGCAACGGAGGCACGCCCCCGGGGCGTGCCCTGCGTCTCCTTCTCCCACCCCTTCGGCCGGGATCGTGATTTCGCTCACGACCCCGTTCCGCAGCCTCCTTCTGCAGCATTACCTGCTCACAGAAGGAGGCGAACCCTCTCCACGCCCCCTCGCTGCCCGCTGCCGCCGAGACGACAGCCGGAAGCGAGAGGTCATGGCCCACTGCGCGCCGCAGAGCACGGCGCTCACCCGCCCACGCTGGACACTCCTCCAGAGTGTGCTGCGCCGTGTCCCGCGACTCGCCGCAGTGGTGACACGCCTCCTCGGCCTCCCGCCCGATGCGACACAGGTACACACCGAAGCAACCGTGCCCGGTCATCACCTGCGTCACTCGGTAGGAGACCCTATGCCCCATCCATCCCCTGTTCCACCGGTCGAACACGGGGAGGATGGCCCGAACGGCCCGCCTCCCTCCTTCCTCCGTCCCGTGAAGGCTTTCGCGCCATTCCCGGGCGGCGGCCCGCCGAGCGCGGCCCCTGTACTCCGCCACATCGAGCGCCACCTGATCCGGAGCCATCCCCCTCCGCTGGAGGTCCCTGGCGTACCCGTGTACGTCCGACAACACGCGGGCCTCCAGCTCGAGGGGGATAAGCCCCGACATCACCATCGCCGTCGCGTAAGAGATGGTGCGATACCCCCGCACGATGCCAATGGCCAGCCTGCGCTCGATTCGGCGCAGCAGTGCTCGCACACCGCTACGCCCCCCGGCCAAGACATCGTACGCCCACACAGGGGCTCCGTACAGGACTAAAACCCGCACCACCACCGCGAACAGGCGACGCACCCGTCCACAGGGTCCCCCGAGATTCGGGAGAAGACGACCGAGCGCAGCGGTCGTCCTCTCCGCCCGGGGCACTAGCGACTCGATGTGGCGGCAGAAACGCCACAGGCCGTCGAGCTCGAGTCCCAGGTACCGCATCTGGAACCCGACCTCGACCGCTCCCCCCCCCACGGCGATCCAGCACTGGGGAGGCGCCGCCAGCCGGGCCCGGTGGTAAAACCACATGGCCCTGGTCTTAGCGACGGACACCTCTAGGCCCAGAGACCGGATCGCGCGTACCGCGCGCCACGCGCCGCGCTCCGCCAGGCAGACGGCCTCCTTCGTATACCTCCCGGTGGCAAGCACCAACGTGTCGTCGGCGTAACACGTTAGGCTGACACCGGGAGGCATCCCCTCCCGCAGGACGCTGTCGTACGCGAGGTTCCACAGCAACGGGCCCAACACCGAGCCCTGTGGAACCCCCCGCACGACGCTCCTGCGAATCATCCCGTACCGGCCAGGATATTCTATGCTCCTGTCGGAGAGATAGTCCCCGATCACCCTCCTAAGGTACGGAGGCACCTGGTGGAAGACCAGGGCCTCCGAAATTCTATCCCAGGGGACGGTGTTGAACGCGTTGGCGATATCCAAGGAGATCGCCAACGCAACACCGCCCCCCTCCGTACAGGCCCCCGAGAGAGCCCTCACCCGCCGAATTGCGTCGACGGTGGAGAGACCCCCCCGGAAGCCGAACTGCGCCTCGCTCAGATCGGGGACTCCTCCCCCCGACAGGTGCCGGACGAGGCGTCCAACGAGAACGCGCTCGAACAACTTCCCCGCCTCGTCCAGCAAGCAAATTGGCCGGTACCCGGAGGGCGAGTCCCGGGACTTGCCCGCCTTTGGAAGGAGGACCAGCCTGCCCGACTTCCATAGTGGGGGGAACACTCCCTCCCTCAGACAACTGTTGAACAGCCGCCTGAGTTCGGGAGCGAGCCCCCCCTCCAATGCCAAGACCAACGCGCGGCCCGACACCCCGTCAGGACCCGGGGCCTTGCGGCCCACCCGACGGGCCCTGGTCACCGCCTCCCCGAGCTCGCCGGCTGACACCTCCCACTCCGCGGACCAGGAGAGAGGCTCCTGGCCCGGATGGAGGCGGTGTCGCTGTCCCCCCTCACGCGGGAAGAGAGACGTCACCACCTCCTCGAGTAAGGGAGGGTCCATCGATTCCGTCAGTGGGGGGGCCCACGCGCGCAGCTTGCTCATTACAAGCTTATACGGGCGCCCCCACGGATCCGCGTCCACCGTGCCGACGAGCTCCGACCACGCGTCCGCCTTGGCCTTCGCGATGGCCCTCCGGAGAGTCCCGAGCGCGGCTCGGTACTCCCCGTGGAGCCTCGCCTCCTCGTCGTCGCGCCTCCTGCGCGCTCGGCCATACTGGCGCCGCGCGGCATTGCAGGCACGCCGAAGCTCTGCAATGCCCGCGGACCACCAGTATGCCGCCCTTCTATGGTCGGACCGGCTCCGGGGCACCGCGGTGTCGCACACCGCCGTCATCACCTCCCGGAGCCGCTCCGCCCCGCGCGCCGGTGCCCCCCCAGCCGGCTGGGGCCCCCCCCACGTTACCGCGGCGACAGCGGCCCGGAACAGGTCCTCGTCCGCCCTGTTCCACGCCCATCGCGGCCGTCGGTCCACCTGGCCGTGCCGGGAATCCCGCGCGTAGAGGGCGGCGGGCCACACGTCCATGACTATGGGCGTGTGGTCAGAGGCCAGCTCTAGTTCTTCCGCCACCCTCCATCCCGACACTCGGCGCACGGCCGACGGCGTCCCCCATGTCAGATCGACAATAGAGACACCCTGCGGCCGCACGCACGTCGGCGTGGATCCCCGGTTAATCAACCGGAGATCCAGGCCGGACGCCCAGTCTAACACCTCGCTTCCCCTAGTGGTCGTCCTGGGACTCCCCCACGATACCGCGTGGGCATTGAAGTCTCCCAGGACGAGAACCGGACGGGCGCTGCACCGCGCGATGCAGCTACTCAGCCCGCCCAGGAACCCCCGAAAATGATCGAGGCCACGGTTCGGCGAGATATAAACTCCGACGACCGCGATGTCCCCCCACCGCACCGCCACGAATCCCTCGCCTCTCTCCAGAAGGGAGATCGACGGGGACCCGCGGCGGCCCTCCGCCACTATGGCGACGGAGCCGGCCTCGTCCCCCACCCAGAAGGGGTGATCGGGAACGGAGTACGGCTCCGCCGCCACTGCCAACCCAGTCCCCCGCTCGCGCACGGCCTGGACAAACAAGTCCTGGGCCGCACGCGAGTGGTTGAGGTTCGCCTGCAGAACCGGAATAGGCCTGAAAACAGCCTACCCTGACATTTGCTCTGCAGGCTCCCCCCCCTGGTGGGACTGGGCCCCCGGTGTAGTCGGCTGCTGCTGCGCGGGTGCAGCCGCCGACTTTTCCCCTCTTCCCTTCACCGCCGCGCGACCCCTCCTCGGAGCCGGGGCACACGCTTTGGCCCCGAACCTGTGGTTCGAGGGCCTCCCCAGATCCGCGCAGAGCGGGCATCTGGGGGCAGCCCCACAGGCCGAGGCGCGGTGCTCGGTCGCACCGCACCGATAGCACCTCGCGCTCCTGTCGACCGTGCTTTTACAGGTCGACCGCGTGTGCCCCGTCTCCAAGCAGCGGAAGCACTGAAGGGGTCGCTCCCTCAGTGCCTCCACCCGCGCCGAGGACCAGCCGACCAGCAGCCGGCCCCCCGCCACCACCTTCCTGACGGCCGCGAGGGGGCCCTGGGCCCAACAGGAGCCCAGCACCCGCTCAGAGGCGGACCTCCGGATCTCTCCGACCCGGAACTCGGCCTCCGAGCACCCCCCCGCAGCCGCAAGTGCCGCCGCGACCTCCCTTGCGCTAACCGAGTCGTCCAGGCCAGCGACGCGCAACTCGCCTCGCTTGACGGCCTGGACGACTTTAACCCCAGTCCCTTGTAAGGCCTCAGAGACCCTCGTGGAGAGGGCCCGTGCCTTCTCTTGGCCCTCCGGGCCCTTTACCTCCAGGAGGATCCCCCCCGTCTTGGTCCTCCTGGGGAGCACCCCCGACTCAATCCCCAGCGCCTTGAGGTCTATTGCCTCTCTGGCCCTGGCGATCACTCCCGCGTAGGTGAGCTTACAGCTCTCGGGGATCGTGATCGCCACGGCCCCGGACTTGGGGGCGCGCCCCAGGGCAACAACCCTCCCACTTGACGGCTTCGCCGTGATCGCGCCGGCCCCCTTTCGCGTGCCGACCGCCGAACCCCCGGTCGCCGTCCTCCGTTTCGCCGAAGCAGCGGCCGCCAACTCGGCGGCGAGGGCTATGGCCGCCCTCTCCTCCGCCGCTGCCCGCCTCCTCTCCGCCTTCCTCGCGGACTTCGACTTCGCCACCGACCAGGAGGCTGGGTCGACCGGCGGCGGGATGTCCACGGGTGGCACCACCCCGGCGCTGGACACCACCACCGGCCCAGTCCTCCTGGTTTCGACCACCGCCGGCGGAGAAGCCGCCGGCGGGGCATCGCGCGTCCCTCCCCCCCTGCCCTGGAGAGCCGGAACCATCCCGGCCAGGATTGCCCGGAAACGATTCTCCATTCTCGTTTCCAGCTCGGCATTCCTGGCCGCCACCATCGCGTCGACGCGGAGGAGAAGGGCTTGAGGGTCCAGTACCCCCGCCCCCTCCGCCGCCCGCGTCGACGCTTCCGCCGCCGGTCCCGTCCCCGCGGTCCCGCCTGAGGAGGCGGAGGGTACCGCCCCAGGGGCCGTCTTTCCCGCGACCGCCCGCTTCTCCGCCTCCGCGACGCGAAGCCTCGCCCGGAGGTCCTGTACCTCCTTGGCGAGGGCCTCGGTCTGTTGGCGGAGACGGGCGACCTCCTGGCTATTGCCCCACGCCGTGCCAGTGTATGCCCGCTGCACCAGCGTAGTGCAATAGGCCCTGGCCAGCGCGGAGCAATCTCTGAGCTCCTTGGCAAAATTGCCCTTGAGGCCCCTGGAGACGGTGGAGACGCCCTCCACACGTCTCATCGCGTCCTCCACCTCCTCCGCCAGCTGCGCCGTCGGCAGCTTCCCCGCGGACTCCATTAGCTCCGCGATTTTGTGGAGCTGGCCCCTCTCGGCGCGGTCGCTGAGCACCTGCTCAGCACCCGCCCCCGAGGAGCCCTCCTCAGGGGTCCCCCCGACGACCCTCCCGCTGCGCGTCTGCAGCCCCCCTCCTGCCACGGACGGCTCCAGCCGGGGCCGCTTCCCCGTCGGAGCTCCGTCCGCCCCCCGCATCTCGGCTCCCGCGCGCGACACGCCCGCGTCCGAATCTCCCGAAATCTGTGATGACGTTTCCGTCACCACAGCTTCGCTGGTAGTATTTACCTCCGAAGGGGCCCAGTGGTCCACCACCTTCGGCTCGCAGTCGTTGGATAACGACGCGCTGTGGCCTGCTCGCCCACCAACAGTCGCGCCGGTACTGGGGTATCCCTCCCCTGCACCGTAAACTAAACTCTTTTCCTTTGTGCCGTCCATGTCAATTTTGTAAAACACCCAGCCTTGCCCTGGTCCGTCACCGAAAATCCCGTCCCAACTCGGCAGTTTTCGCCCCTCCGTGCGAACCTTACCGGCAAGGGTGCCCCTACCAGGATCCGAAGATCCCGCCGGCATTGCCTCGCACATCGTCGAGGCTACTTCCTGCCGCGTACCCCCCGCTCCGTTAGCCACCCACAGTCGTGAGTGCCCAGGGACCACCGCGAGGAGGTGGAGCGTGGAGGATTTTAGGAATATGACCGCCACCACTGTGGCATACCTAGCAGTGGATCCGAGTCACCACTGCCAAGCCCATATCCCCTAGGTCCCCAACCCTAACCCTAACCCTAACCCTAACCCTAACCCTAACCCTAACCCTAACCCTAACCCTAACCCTAACCCTAACCCTAACCCTAACCCTAACCCTAACCCTAACCCTAACCCTAACCCTAACCCTAACCCTAACCCTAACCCTAACCCTAACCCTAACCCTAACCCTATTTTTTTTTTTTTTTTTTTTTTTTTTCCGAGGAGGTAATCACTATTACGGATACCCGACCCCTCCCGGGGGGGAGTGGGCCGGGTTATGTGGGACTCCTCGGCTGGTGGGTGCAATGCCGAGTATACCCACTAACTCCTCCCCGTCCGTCCCTAGGCTCCTGGGGGCACCCGTGGTCCGCGCGCGCATGTCTATCCGGTGTGCCCCCGCCTTAGCATTCCTCCCTGGGTGGGGGACGCGGCCTCCACCCTATCCTACTCTATCCGAAGGCGCCACGCAACGGACGACGTGAAGCCTTCCCCCCCATTTAGGCCGCCCGATGGACGTCCGGGCCCCCGCCCGAGACGTCCGACGGCCTCCGGGGACGCCATTGGCAACCGAGTATAAGGAGACCGTCGGTCCCCCGCCTCGAGATCACCAAGGGCGCCCCCGCCCGCGTTAAGGACGCCGCAACGGAGGCACGCCCCCGGGGCGTGCCCTGCGTCTCCTTCTCCCACCCCTTCGGCCGGGATCGTGATTTCGCTCACGACCCCGTTCCGCAGCCTCCTTCTGCAGCATTACCTGCTCGCAGAAGGAGGCGAACCCTCTCCACGCCCCCTCGCCGCCCGCTGCCGCCGAGACGACAGCCGGAAGCGAGAGGTCATGGCCCACTGCGCGCCGCAGAGCACGGCGCTCACCCGCCCACGCTGGACACTCCTCCAGAGTGTGCTGCGCCGTGTCCCGCGACTCGCCGCAGTGGTGACACGCCTCCTCGGCCTCCCGCCCGATGCGACACAGGTACACACCGAAGCAACCGTGCCCGGTCATCACCTGCGTCACTCGGTAGGAGACCCTATGCCCCATCCATCCCCTGTTCCACCGGTCGAACACGGGGAGGATGGCCCGAACGGCCCGCCTCCCTCCTTCCTCCGTCCCGTGAAGGCTTTCGCGCCATTCCCGGGCGGCGGCCCGCCGAGCGCGGCCCCTGTACTCCGCCACATCGAGCGCCACCTGATCCGGAGCCATCCCCCTCCGCTGGAGGTCCCTGGCGTACCCGTGTACGTCCGACAACACGCGGGCCTCCAGCTCGAGGGGGATAAGCCCCGACATCACCATCGCCGTCGCGTAAGAGATGGTGCGATACCCCCGCACGATGCCAATGGCCAGCCTGCGCTCGATTCGGCGCAGCAGTGCTCGCACACCGCTACGCCCCCCGGCCAAGACATCGTACGCCCACACAGGGGCTCCGTACAGGACTAAAACCCGCACCACCACCGCGAACAGGCGACGCACCCGTCCACAGGGTCCCCCGAGGTTCGGGAGAAGACGACCGAGCGCAGCGGTCGCCCTCTCCGCCCGGGGCACTAGCGACTCGATGTGGCGGCAGAAACGCCACAGGCCGTCGAGCTCGAGTCCCAGGTACCGCATCTGGAACCCGACCTCGACCGCTCCCCCCCCCCACGGCGATCCAGCACTGGGGAGGCGCCGCCAGCCGGGCCCGGTGGTAAAACCACATGGCCCTGGTCTTAGCGACGGACACCTCTAGGCCCAGAGACCGGATCGCGCGTACCGCGCGCCACGCGCCGCGCTCCGCCAGGCAGACGGCCTCCTTCGTATACCTCCCGGTGGCAAGCACCAACGTGTCGTCGGCGTAACACGTTAGGCTGACACCGGGAGGCATCCCCTCCCGCAGGACGCTGTCGTACGCGAGGTTCCACAGCAACGGGCCCAACACCGAGCCCTGTGGAACCCCCCGCACGACGCTCCTGCGAATCATCCCGTACCGGCCAGGATATTCTATGCTCCTGTCGGAGAGATAGTCCCCGATCACCCTCCTAAGGTACGGAGGCACCTGGTGGAAGACCAGGGCCTCCGAAATTCTATCCCAGGGGACGGTGTTGAACGCGTTGGCGATATCCAAGGAGATCGCCAACGCAACACCGCCCCCCTCCGTACAGGCCCCCGAGAGAGCCCTCACCCGCCGAATTGCGTCGACGGTGGAGAGACCCCCCCGGAAGCCGAACTGCGCCTCGCTCAGATCGGGGACTCCTCCCCCCGACAGGTGCCGGACGAGGCGTCCAACGAGAACGCGCTCGAACAACTTCCCCGCCTCGTCCAGCAAGCAAATCGGCCGGTACCCGGAGGGCGAGTCCCGGGACTTGCCCGCCTTTGGAAGGAGGACCAGCCTGCCCGACTTCCATAGTGGGGGGAACACTCCCTCCCTCAGACAACTGTTGAACAGCCGCCTGAGTTCGGGAGCGAGCCCCCCCTCCAATGCCAAGACCAACGCGCGGCCCGACACCCCGTCAGGACCCGGGGCCTTGCGGCCCACCCGACGGGCCCTGGTCACCGCCTCCCCGAGCTCGCCGGCTGACACCTCCCACTCCGCGGACCAGGAGAGAGGCTCCTGGCCCGGATGGAGGCGGTGTCGCTGTCCCCCCTCACGCGGGAAGAGAGACGTCACCACCTCCTCGAGTAAGGGAGGGTCCATCGATTCCGTCAGTGGGGGGGCCCACGCGCGCAGCTTGCTCATTACAAGCTTATACGGGCGCCCCCACGGATCCGCGTCCACCGTGCCGACGAGCTCCGACCACGCGTCCGCCTTGGCCTTCGCGATGGCCCTCCGGAGAGTCCCGAGCGCGGCTCGGTACTCCCCGTGGAGCCTCGCCTCCTCGCCGTCGCGCCTCCTGCGCGCTCGGCCATACTGGCGCCGCGCGGCATTGCAGGCACGCCGAAGCTCTGCAATGCCCGCGGACCACCAGTATGCCGCCCTTCTATGGTCGGACCGGCTCCGGGGCACCGCGGTGTCGCACACCGCCGTCATCACCTCCCGGAGCCGCTCCGCCCCGCGCGCCGGTGCCCCCCCAGCCGGCTGGGGCCCCCCCCCCACGTTACCGCGGCGACAGCGGCCCGGAACAGGTCCTCGTCCGCCCTGTTCCACGCCCATCGCGGCCGTCGGTCCACCTGGCCGTGCCGGGAATCCCGCGCGTAGAGGGCGGCGGGCCACACGTCCATGACTATGGGCGCGTGGTCAGAGGCCAGCTCTAGTTCTTCCGCCACCCTCCATCCCGACACTCGGCGCACGGCCGACGGCGTCCCCCATGTCAGATCGACAATAGAGACACCCTGCGGCCGCACGCACGTCGGCGTGGATCCCCGGTTAATCAACCGGAGATCCAGGCCGGACGCCCAGGTCAACACCTCGCTTCCCCTAGTGGTCGTCCTGGGACTCCCCCACGATACCGCGTGGGCATTGAAGTCTCCCAGGACGAGAACCGGACGGGCGCTGCACCGCGCGATGCAGCTACTCAGCCCGCCCAGGAACCCCCGAAAATGATCGAGGCCACGGTTCGGCGAGATATAAACTCCGACGACCGCGATGTCCCCCCACCGCACCGCCACGAATCCCTCGCCTCTCTCCAGAAGGGAGATCGACGGGGACCCGCGGCGGCCCTCCGCCACTATGGCGACGGAGCCGGCCTCGTCCCCCACCCAGAAGGGGTGATCGGGAACGGAGTACGGCTCCGCCGCCACTGCCAACCCAGTCCCCCGCTCGCGCACGGCCTGGACAAACAAGTCCTGGGCCGCACGCGAGTGGTTGAGGTTCGCCTGCAGAACCGGAATAGGCCTGAAAACAGCCTACCCTGACATTTGCTCTGCAGGCTCCCCCCCCTGGTGGGACTGGGCCCCCGGTGTAGTCGGCTGCTGCTGCGCGGGTGCAGCCGCCGACTTTTCCCCTCTTCCCTTCACCGCCGCGCGACCCCTCCTCGGAGCCGGGGCACACGCTTTGGCCCCGAACCTGTGGTTCGAGGGCCTCCCCAGATCCGCGCAGAGCGGGCATCTGGGGGCAGCCCCGCAGGCCGAGGCGCGGTGCTCGGTCGCACCGCACCGATAGCACCTCGCGCTCCTGTCGACCGTGCTTTTACAGGTCGACCGCGTGTGCCCCGTCTCCAAGCAGCGGAAGCACTGAAGGGGTCGCTCCCTCAGTGCCTCCACCCGCGCCGAGGACCAGCCGACCAGCAGCCGGCCCCCCGCCACCACCTTCCTGACGGCCGCGAGGGGGCCCTGGGCCCAACAGGAGCCCAGCACCCGCTCAGAGGCGGACCTCCGGATCTCTCCGACCCGGAACTCGGCCTCCGAGCACCCCCCCGCAGCCGCAAGTGCCGCCGCGACCTCCCTTGCGCTAACCGAGTCGTCCAGGCCAGCGACGCGCAACTCGCCTCGCTTGACGGCCTGGACGACTTTAACCCCAGTCCCTTGTAAGGCCTCAGAGACCCTCGTGGAGAGGGCCCGTGCCTTCTCTTGGCCCTCCGGGCCCTTTACCTCCAGGAGGATCCCCCCCGTCTTGGTCCTCCTGGGGAGCACCCCCGACTCAATCCCCAGCGCCTTGAGGTCTATTGCCTCTCTGGCCCTGGCGATCACTCCCGCGTAGGTGAGCTTACAGCTCTCGGGGATCGTGATCGCCACGGCCCCGGACTTGGGGGCGCGCCCCAGGGCAACAACCCTCCCACTTGACGGCTTCGCCGTGATCGCGCCGGCCCCCTTTCGCGTGCCGACCGCCGAACCCCCGGTCGCCGCCCTCCGTTTCGCCGAAGCAGCGGCCGCCAACTCGGCGGCGAGGGCTATGGCCGCCCTCTCCTCCGCCGCTGCCCGCCTCCTCTCCGCCTTCCTCGCGGACTTCGACTTCGCCACCGACCAGGAGGCTGGGTCGACCGGCGGCGGGATGTCCACGGGTGGCACCACCCCGGCGCTGGACACCACCACCGGCCCAGTCCTCTTGGTTTCGACCACCGCCGGCGGAGAAGCCACCGGCGGGGCATCGCGCGTCCCTCCCCCCCTGCCCTGGAGAGCCGGAACCATCCCGGCCAGGATTGCCCGGAAACGATTCTCCATTCTCGTTTCCAGCTCGGCATTCCTGGCCGCCACCATCGCGTCGACGCGGAGGAGAAGGGCTTGAGGGTCCAGTACCCCCGCCCCCTCCGCCGCCCGCGTCGCCGCTTCCGCCGCCGGTCCCGTCCCCGCGGTCCCGCCTGAGGAGGCGGAGGGTACCGCCCCAGGGGCCGTCTTTCCCGCGACCGCCCGCTTCTCCGCCTCCGCGACGCGAAGCCTCGCCCGGAGGTCCTGTACCTCCTTGGCGAGGGCCTCGGTCTGTTGGCGGAGACGGGCGACCTCCTGGCTATTGCCCCACGCCGTGCCAGTGTATGCCCGCTGCACCAGCGTAGTGCAATAGGCCCTGGCCAGCGCGGAGCAATCTCTGAGCTCCTTGGCAAAATTGCCCTTGAGGCCCCTGGAGACGGTGGAGACGCCCTCCACACGTCTCATCGCGTCCTCCACCTCCTCCGCCAGCTGCGCCGTCGGCAGCTTCCCCGCGGACTCCATTAGCTCCGCGATTTTGTGGAGCTGGCCCCTCTCGGCGCGGTCGCTGAGCACCTGCTCAGCACCCGCCCCCGAGGAGCCCTCCTCAGGGGTCCCCCCGACGACCCTCCCGCTGCGCGTCTGCAGCCCCCCTCCTGCCACGGACGGCTCCAGCCGGGGCCGCTTCCCCGTCGGAGCTCCGTCCGCCCCCCGCATCACGGCTCCCGCGCGCGACACGCCCGCGTCCGAATCTCCCGAAATCTGTGATGACGTTTCCGTCACCACAGCTTCGCTGGTAGTATTTACCTCCGAAGGGGCCCAGTGGTCCACCACCTTCGGCTCGCAGTCGTTGGATAACGACGCGCTGTGGCCTGCTCGCCCACCAACAGTCGCGCCGGTACTGGGGTATCCCTCCCCTGCACCGTAAACTAAACTCTTTTCCTTTGTGCCGTCCATGTCAATTTTGTGAACCACCCAGCCTTGCCCTGGTCCGTCACCGAAAATCCCGTCCCAACTCGGCAGTTTTCGCCCCTCCGTGCGAACCTTACCGGCAAGGGTGCCCCTACCAGGATCCGAAGATCCCGCCGGCATTGCCTCGCACATCGTCGAGGCTACTTCCTGCCGCGTACCCCCCGCTCCGTTAGCCACCCACAGTCGTCAGTGCCCAGGGACCACCGCGAGGAGGTGGAGCGTGGAGGATTTTAGGAATATGACCGCCACCACTGTGGCATACCTAGCAGTGGATCCGAGTCACCACTGCCAAGCCCATATCCCCTAGGTCCCCAACCCTAACCCTAACCCTAACCCTAACCCTAACCCTAACCCTTTTTTTTTTTTTTTTTTTTATCGTGAGGAAATGTTTTATACATACCCCGGCTCCCTGGGGGAAGCCGGGGTTATGTGGGATTCTCTCCGGGGGGTGGAGCCCCCGGAGACTACCCACTAAAACCTCACGCCCACCTAAGCTACATGGGAGGTGCCTGGATCACGCGAGTACTCAACAGGACACCTCCCAGCTAATACATGCCACCCCGGGGGAGGGGGTTAGCCTCCCCCACTGCCTACGCTATAAGACCCCGGGCGGAGGGACCCGCCCGGTGTCCCCATCCCTGGAGCCTTCGGATTGGGCTTCCCGAGCCCCAGCTCGGTCCACCCACAGCTCCCGGAGTCTTCGTGTCCCGCTCGGGGCCGGTATCCCGAAGGAACCAGCCCCGGCCGGGGCAAGAAGACGCCGCCACCGGAAGGAAGGGCCGTCGGAGGCGTGATCCGGCACGCCCCGACCCTTCCTCACCCAGTACCCCCCACGGATCCCCCTCCCCAATCGGGGAGGGACGGACCGACACCCCCCTACACCGGGAAACTAACCCGGGGGGTGCCGGCCTATCACGGGGGGAGCTATGCTCCCCCCCGGGGGCCCGGGTCAGCTCACACCCCGGGCCCCCGAGTTCACCGCCCCCAGTTGTGGGGGCATAACAGGGCGCGGGGAGACTCCCCGCGCCAGCCCCACTCCGCCCCCCACAACCGGGGGCACACGTTGACGCGGGGGAGACCCCCGCGCCCTCCCTACCCTCTCCGCCCCCATCCGGGGGGGCACACGTCGGCGCGGGGGTCGTCCCCGCGCCCACACCCTCCTCGCGGAGCCCGGGTCCCGCTCCCGGGCCCGCTCGGCGGCCTCCTTCTGGGTCATTACTACCTCACAGAAGGAGGCCACCGCATTCCACGACCCCTCGCTGTCGACCATGTGGTCGACCACGGTCGGCAGCGAGAGGTCCCACCCGCCCACTGCGTGTCTAAGGACACGGCGCGGCTCGGCCCAGGCCGGGCACTCCTCTAAGGTGTGCCGCGCCGTGTCCACATCCTCGTCGCAGTGGTGGCACTGCGTAGTCGGCTCCCGCCCCATTCTATGCAGGTACTCTCCGAAGCAACCGTGGCCGGAGAGCACCTGCGTGAGGCGGAAGGTCAACCTTCCCCGCCTCCCGCACCATATGTAAAATATGGGCAGGAGGGCCCGGACAATCGGACGTGTGGAGGGCGTTAGCAACGCCCTCCACTCCGATAAACTTTCCGTCCGGGCCTGGCGATTCTGGCCCTCGAGCTCCTCCTCCTCCTCGCGCGTGAGTTCCACCCCCGGCGGGCGGCGGAAGGAGCGGGCGATGTGGTATAGCTTCGCCCGCTCCGCCGCCACCACAGTGAAGGGTGGAATCACGGCGAGGAGTCCCGCCGCCTCGGTGGAGATGGTGCGGTACCCCCGTATGACCCGCAAGGCCAGCCGCCGCCGCACTCTTTCGAAGAGTTTGCGGCTAGGCGTGCTGGCCTCGAGCGAGCGGTGCCATACGGGGGCCCCATACAGGGCTATAGACCGCACCACCTCCACATATAGGCGGCGTACGTTCAAAGCCGGCCCCCCGACATTCGGCAGCAGCCGCGCCAATGCGGCTGCCGTCTTCTCTAGTCGGGGGGCGAGGAGCTCGAAGTGTCCATCGAATCGCCAGCGGCCGTCTATGATCAGGCCCAGGTACCTCATCCTGGGCCCGATCGCGACGGAGGTTTCAGCGACGCGAATCCACAGGTCCTGACCACGGGGTGGCCGCGGCGACCGAGACGATCCGTATAACCAGATCGCCTCGGTCTTTGCGGCGGCCACCGTCAGACCCATTCTGCGGATTCGCCCGACCACGCAGTCCAGGGCGGCCTCAGCAAGGTGCCTGGTCCTCCTCCAGTCCTCCCCCTCGGCATAAACCAGGGTGTCATCTGCATAACAGATGACACCCGTATCCGGGGGGAGGACAACCCGCAGCACCGCGTCATACGCTAGGTTCCACAGGAGTGGCCCAAGGACCGACCCCTGTGGAACCCCGCGGTGCGTCTCCCTCGTATAAACCATGCCATACCGGCCGGTGAACACCACCTCCCTGTCGCGGAGATAGTCGCCGACCACCTCCCGGAGATAAGGGGGCACCTGGAAATGGTCCAGGGCCCCCATTATCTCCGACCAGGGCAGGGTGTTGAAAGCATTGGATATGTCCAACGAAACAGCCATCAACACCCCGCCCCGAGCGACAGCCCTTTCCCGGAGGAGGCGCAGACGCTCTAATGCGTCTATTGTAGAGCGCCCCCTCCGGAATCCATACTGGCTGTCGCTCAGGTCGGGACCACCCCGCGACAGGTGCTCGACGAGGCGGGCGGCAATTATTCTTTCGAATAGCTTGCCCGCCTCGTCGAGTAAACATACCGGCCGGTATGCAGAGGGAGACTCTGCGGGTTTCCCCTCCTTGTGGAGGAGAACCAGGCACGCTTGCTTCCAAACAGTGGGGAAGACTCCCCGGCGCAGGCTCGCGTCCATGACGCTCCTGAACGCCGGGGCGAGGACCTCTATGGCTAAGACCATTACGCTCCCGGGAACCCCATCGGGGCCAGGGGCCTTCTTGCCCCCGGCCCGGAGCTCCCGGACGGCCCGGTCAAGCTCCAGCTCGGTGACCCGGAACTCGTCCGACCATCCCATGGTCGGACCTGGGGCGCGTACCCACCTCCCCTCCTCCGCGAGGGGGAAGAGGGTATCGATAACGCGCCCCAGAAGTTCCGGGTCCAACCTCTCCGTGACAGGGGACGCCCGGGGGCGGAGCTTCCCAAGCACCGCCTTATATGGGCGTCCCCACGGATCGTCACGGAGGGTGAGCAGGAGCTCGTCCCAGGCCCTGGCCTTAGCTGCGGCAATAGCTCGCTTGAGGGCCACGGCCGCCGATCTGTACTCCCTGTACAGCTCGGCGACCCTCGGCTCCGCGTCGCCGCCCAGGAAATGGCGGCGACGGGCGCGGGTGTACTGGCGGCGGGCACGGCCGGCCGAACAACGGAGTTCGGCCAGCTCGCCCGACCACCAGTAAACGGTCTTTCTCGGGGGCTGAGCCTGGACCCGGGGCATCGCCACGTCACAAATCATTTGTAACGTGTCCCGAATCCAGGCCGCCCCCTCATTCACCCCGCGCTCCCTGGCCGAAGGCCAGGCGGAGCCGATAATCACGGCCCTCAACAGGTCCCCGTCTAGTCGCTTCAGCGCCCATCTTGGCGCTGAAGGGGTGCCACGTCGGAGGGGCGTGTCCAACGGCGGGTCCGAGACCACTGCCACGTCCATCAGGACGTAGCAGTGGTCCGACAAGGTCTCTCCATCAAGGACCCGCCAATTGGACACACGGCGTGAGGCGGCGGCCGTCGCAAACGTAACGTCCACAATGGACCAGCCGTTCCACCTCACGCACGTAGGCACGGAGCCCCGGTTAATCAACCGGAGCTCCATCCCCTCCGCCCAGTCTTCTAGGACTCCGCCTCGGGCGTTGGTCCTGGGGTTACCCCACGTGGTGGACCTCGCATTGAGGTCCCCCAGGACCAACACCGGACCGGCTATATATGGGGCTATCATCAGCCCCAGCCGGTCCAAAAACAACCCGAGTTCGGCGGAGTCGCAGCTGGGTGAGTTGTAGCACCCCACGACCAGAAGTCCTCCCCACTTCACTAAAATCATCCCCCTGCCCCGTTCGACCACGGAGCAGGGGGGTACACTCGCCGAATGGCGATCCCACCACATCGCCACGGAGCCGTCAAGGTCACCGGACCAGTGTGGATGGTCCGGGACCCTGTACGACTCCGTGGCGACGGCCAGGCCAACCCCCCACTCCGCCAGGCATTGGATCATCAGGTCCTGGGCCCGGCGGCAGTGGTTGAGGTTGGCCTGGAGTACCGGTAGAGGGGACCGGCGCAGAGTGTGGGCCATTATTGGGTCCCCGCGCTAGTCCCCTCTCCAGCGCCCTGCGCGGGTGTCGGGGGGGATGACTCCCCCGACCCGCCAGGGGCCACCTCCACCTCCATACCCTCCCCCTGTTTATCGGTTGGGGGAGTGGCCGTCTTCGTCGCCGGTGTTGCCGGTGTTTGGGGGGGCGCCACACCGCCCACCCCTTTTACCTTCCTGTTGGCCTTTGGGGGCGGGGAGCACGACTTGCTCCCCGCCTTGTGACCCGCCGGTCGGCCGGCCGCGGCACATACCACGCAGTGGGGTGGTGCCTTGCAATCCACCGCCCGGTGGCTGGCATCCCCGCAGCGGTAACAGTGACCGCTGCGGTCGACCTCTGCAGTGCACCGCTGCCTGACATGGCCAAGGGCCAAGCAGCGGAAGCACTGCATTGGTCGTGGTGCCAGCACCACCACCTGGGCGGTGGACCACCCCACGCGTACCTTCCCAGCCTTCTCAATGGCTAAGGCCGCCACGGCCGGGCACTGCACCCAAATGGTGCCGAGTCCGTTGGGCGGGGCCTTCAGCTCCCCCACCTTTACGGACCCGGCGGCGCAGCCCCCGGCCCTAGCCACCGCCTCCATTACCTCCTGGGGGGTAACCGAGACCTCCAGGCCCGTCAGGCGGAATTCCGCCTTCTTGACAGGCCTGGAGACCCTCACGTCCATACCCCCCAGGACGGCGGCCATTTTGGCGGCCAGAGCGTCGGCTTTGGCGCCCCCATCGGCACCAGGGACCTCAATGATGAGGCCCCCGGTTACCGCCCTCTTCCAATGGAGGGCCCCAATGCCAAGGGCGTCGAGATCGACGCCCTGGCGGGCCCTCCTAATTGCCTCCTCGTACGAGGCCTTACTCCCCTCCGGGACGGTGACTGCTACCGCTGCCGAGCGGGGGGGAGCCTTCACGCGGGCCGTCCCCTTTCCGCCCTTTGAGGTTGGGGCGGCGGCCTTCTTGGCCTTAGCGGCCGCTGTCGGTGCCTTGGCCGCCGCATCAGCCACCGCAGCCGCAGCCTTGGCCGCCGCCAGGGCCCTCCGGCCCAACACCTGCGCCCAGGTTTCCCCTTTAGGGGGGTCCGGCTTCGGCGCCTGTGGTGGCGCCGGCTTGACCTCCTCGGCCTTCTTCGGCTTTTTCTTCTTCTTCTTCTTTTTCTTTTTCCCACCGGCCCCTCCCTCCCCTGGGATAGGGGCCGCCTTAGGCGGCGCAGGCCCCGGAGCCGGCCTCGGCGGCGCAGGCCCCGGAGCCGGCGTCGGCTGTTTCGCGGGCGGGGAAGGCCGCGGTAGGGGGGGCTTGCGTGCTCCCGCGGCCGGGGCAACGGCCGCAATCGCACGCCCGAGCTCCACCCGCATCTCCTGGCGGATGGAGCTCAGCCCCGCCTCCATAAGTGCCCGCATCTGGGCCATCAGGTCCGATGCGGGCCCCGCAGCCTCCTCCCTCACGCCGGGGGGCGGCAAGGGAGGTTCATCCCGCAACCGCTTCAAGGCCACCAGCTCTCCCCTGATGGCCTCGAGCGAATCGCGGGTCTCCCTTAATTCTCTGGCGAGCGCCGCATTCTCCTCAATCAATGCGGCGTCCCCCGGTCCCTTGCCGACGGCCGGCCGGAGAGGTGCGTCCCGCAACCGCTTGACCGCCATCAGTTCCCCCCTGATGGCGGTCAACGTGTCGCGGGTCTCGCGGAGCTCCCTCTCCAGCGCCGCGTTCCTCGCACGGAGAGCGCTGTCCCCGGGGTCCGCGACGGGCGGCAGGCAGGAGCTGACGGAGGGTTGTCCAACCTGGACGCCCCTGCGGTCTAGCTCCCGCGCGCACGCCTTTATCTCGCCGGAGGCCTCCCGGAAAGCCTTAAGGAAAGTTCCCTTAAGATTTCCGGACCTCTCGGCAAGATCGCGGACCTCCTCTGACCGCTCCACCATACGGGCGGTCAGTTCTCCAGGGAGCAGGCCTCTGATGTCCGGCGGGACGTCTCCCTGCCTGTCGCGCTGGCGGAGTGACCGGGCTGGCGAATCCAAACGGGTGCGCTTTGCGCCCGCGCCGCTCGATGATACGCGCGAAACGCGCGAAAGGCGCGAGATGGTCGACAGGCGGTCGTCCTCCATCTCGAGCACCGGAGTGCTCCACCCAGGCCGGGGCCTGAGATCCCGGGGAACCGGGGCCGGCGACGGCCTCGGCTCCTCCACTCCCAACTCGACCACTTCCGGGTGTGGTTCCCCCTCCTTAAACTCATCATTTTTATTTATTAAACAATCCATACTTGATCCCACGAGTATGGCGGGAAATAAAGGTCCGCCCGGGCAGAGCCCCCACTACCCGGGTAAGCCTATTTACAACGGGAGGTCGGCAGGTATCCCGAGGTGGTCAAACGCTAACGAGCGGGTGAAATCCCCCCGCCCACTCCCGGAGCTCCGGGAGAGTCCCCTCACCGCGTTTCCGACAGCTTGGGATGGAGACTTTTTTATAGAGGTTTATCCTCCTCGCAGAGCCAGCCGATTAAGGCAAGCCCCCCCGTTCCGGTAAAACATGACCACCGGTTTACGGTCTGGGGCCCTGCGGCGGCCTCCCCGGCCGTTGCCCGCAGGACACACCGACCGCGGTTTTCATCCCTCCGTGTGAGCCTTACCGGCAAGGGAGGCCCTGCCAGGATCCGAAGATCCCGCCGGCATCGCCTCACACATCATTGGGACTACTTCCCGCGGAATACCCCTCGCTCCGTTAGCAACACACAACTATGTGTGTTCCCAGGGACCACCACGAGGAGGTGGAGCGTAGAGGATTTTAGGGATATGACCACCACCACTGTGGTATACCTAGCAGTGGATCCGAATCACCACTACTAAGCCCATATCCCCTTGGTCCCCACCCTAACCCTAACCCTAACCCTAACCCTAACCCTTTTTTTTTTTTTTTTTTTTTTTTTTTTTCCGTGAGGAAATGTTTTATACATACCCCGGCTCCCTGGGGGAAGCCGGGGTTATGTGGGATTCTCTCCGGGGGGCGGAGCCCCCGGAGACTACCCACTAAAACCTCACGCCCACCTAAGCTACACGGGAGGTGCCTGGATCACGCGAGTACTCAACAGGACACCTCCCAGCTATCATCATGCCCCGGGGGAGGGGTTAACCTCCCCCACTGCCTACGCTATAAGACCCCGGGCGGAGGGACCCGCCCGGTGTCCCCATCCCTGGAGCCTTCGGATTGGGCTTCCCGAGCCCCAGCTCGGTCCACCCACAGCTCCCGGAGTCCTCGTACCCCGCTCGGGGCCGGTGTCCCGAAGGAACCAGCCCCGGCCAGAGCAAGAGGACGCCGCCACCGGAAGGAAGGGCCGTCGGAGGCGCGATCCGGCACGCCCCGACCCTTCCTTTCCCCAAAAACCCCCCACGGTCCCCCTCCCCTATCGGGGGGAGGGGGGACCGACACCCCCCACTAACCGGGAAACTATCCCGGGGGGTGTCGGCCAATCACGGGGGGAGCTACGCTCCCCCCCGGGGGCCCGGGTCAGCTCGCACCCCGGGCCCCCAAATTCAGCGCCCCCACAGGTGGGGGCGAAACAGGACGCGGGGATACTCCCCGCGCCAAACCCCCTCCGCCCCCCACTCCCGGGGGCAATGGTTGACGCGGGGGAGACCCCCACGCCCTCCCATCCCTCACCGCCCCCCTCGTGGGGGGCACACGCCGGCGCGGGGGTCACCCTAACCCTAACCCTAACCCTAACCCTAACCCTAACCCTTTTTTTTTTTTTTTTTTTTATCGTGAGGAAATGTTTTATACATACCCCGACTCCCTGGGGGAAGCCGGGGTTATGTGGGATTCTCTCCGGGGGGCGGAGCCCCCGGAGACTACCCACTAAAACCTCACGCCCACCTAAGCTACATGGGAGGTGCCTGGATCACGCGAGTACTCAACAGGACACCTCCCAGCTAATACATGCCACCCCAGGGGAGGGGTTAACCTCCCCCACTGCCTACGCTATAAGACCCCGGGCGGAGGGACCCGCCCTGTGTCCCCATCCCTGGAGCCTTCGGATTGGGCTTCCCGAGCCCCAGCTCGGTCCACCCACAGCTCCCGGAGTCCTCGTGCCCCGCTCGGGGCCAGTGTCCCGAAGGAACCAGCCCCGGCCAGAGCAAGAGGACGCCGCCACCGGAAGGAAGGGCCGTCGGAGGCGCGATCTGGCACGCCCCGACCCTTCCTTTCCCCAAACCCCCCACGTATCCCCCTCCCCAGTCGGGGAGGGACGGACCGACACCCCCTTACATCGGGAAAATAACCCGGGGGTGTCGGCCTATCACGGGGGGAGCTATGCTCCCCCCCGGGGGCCCGGGTCAGCTCACACCCCGGGCCCCCAAGTACACCGCCCCCAGTTGTGGGGGCGTAACAGGGCGCGGGGAAACTCCCCGCGCCAACCCCACTCCGCCCCCCACCACCGGGGGCACACGTTGACGCGGGGGAGACCCCCGCGCCCTCCCAACCCTCTCCGCCCCCCTCCGGGGGGGCACACGTCGGCGCGGGGGTCGTCCCCGCGCCCACACCCTCCTCGCGGAGCCCGGGTCCCGCTCCCGGGCCCGCTCGGCGGCCTCCTTCCGGGACATCACGTCCTCACAGAAGGAGGCCACCGCATTCCACGACCCCACGCTGTCGACCATGTGGTCGACCACGGTCGACAGCGCGAGGTCCCACCCGCCCACTGCGGCTCTCAGGACACGGCGCGGACCGGCCCAAGCAGGGCACTCCTCTAGAGTGTGCCGCGCCGTGTCGACATCTTCGCCGCAGTGGTGGCACCGCGCAGTCGGCTCCCGCCCCATTCTATGCAGGTACTCTCCGAAGCAACCGTGGCCGGAGAGCACCTGCGTGAGGCGGAAGGTCAACCTTCCCCGCCTCCCGCACCATATGTAAAATATGGGCAGGAGGGCCCGGACAATCGGACGTGTGGAGGGCGTTAGCAGCGCCCTCCACTCCGATAAACTTTCCGTCCGGGCCTGGCGACTCTGGCCCTCGAGCTCCTCCTCCTCCTCGCGCGTGAGTTCCACCCCCGGCGGGCGGCGGAAGGAGCGGGCGATGTGGTATAGCTTCGCCCGCTCCGCCGCCACCACAGTGAAGGGTGGAATCACGGCGAGGAGTCCCGCCGCCTCGGTGGAGATGGTGCGGTACCCCCGTATGACCCGCAAGGCCAGCCGCCGCCGCACTCTTTCCAAGAGTTTGCGGCTGGGCGTGCTGGCCTCGAGCGAGCGGTGCCATACGGGGGCCCCATACAGGGCTATAGACCGCACCACCTCCACATAGAGGCGGCGTACGTTCAAATCCGGCCCCCCGACATTCGGCAGCAGCCGCGCCAATGCGGCTGCTGTCTTCTCTAGTCGGGGGGCGAGGAGCTCGAAGTGTCCATCGAATCGCCAGCGGCCGTCTATGATCAGGCCCAGGTACCTCATCCTGGGCCCGATCGCGACGGAGGTTTCAGCGACACGAATCCGGAGATCTTGACCGCGGGGTAGCCGCCACACCCGAGGCGAATACAACCAAATCGCCTCGGTTTTTGTGGCGGCCACGGTCAACCCGATTCTCCGGATTCGCCCGATCACGCAGTCCAGGGCGGCCTCTCCGAGGTGCCTGGTCCTCCTCCAATCCTCCCCCTCGGCATAAACCAGGGTGTCATCTGCATAGCAGATGACACCCGTATCCGGGGGGAGGACAACCCGCAGCACCGCGTCGTACGCCAAATTCCACAGGAGCGGTCCGAGGACCGACCCCTGTGGAACGCCGCGGTGCGTCTCCCTCTTGTAAACGGTGTTATACCGGCCGGTGTAAACCACCTCTCTGTCGCGGAGGTAATCGCCGACCACCTCCCGGAGATAAGGGGGCACTTGGAAATGGTCCAGCGCCCCCATTATCTCCGACCAGGGCAGGGTGTTGAACGCATTGGAAATGTCCAATGACACTGCTATCAACACCCTGCCCCGAGCGACAGCCTGCTCCCGGAGGAGGCGCAGGCGCTCCAATGCGTCAACAGTGGAGCGCCCCCTCCGGAACCCAAACTGGCTGTCGCTCAGGTCGGGACCACCCCGCGACAGATGCTCAACGAGGCGGGCGGCAATTATTCTTTCGAACAGCTTGCCCGCCTCGTCGAGTAAACAAACCGGCCGGTATGCAGAGGGAGACTCTGCGGGTGTCCCCTCCTTTTGGAGGAGAACCAGGCACGCTCTTTTCCACTCTTTGGGGAAGACTCCCCGGCGCAGGCTCGCGTCCATGACGCTCCTGAACGCCGGGGCGAGGACCTCCATAGCTAAGGCCATTATACCACCGGGAACCCCATCGGGGCCAGGGGCCTTCTTGCCCCCGGCCCGGAGTTCCCGGACGGCCCGGTACAGCTCCCACTCGGTGACCCGGAATTCGTCCGACCACTCAATGGTCGGACCCGGGGCGCGTTCCCTCCTCCCCTCGTTCCCATCATCAGCGGGGAAGAGGGTACTCACTACGCGCCCCAGAAATTCCGGGTCTAGCCTCTCCGTGACCGGGGACGCCCAGGGGCGGAGCTTCCCAAGCACCGCCTTATACGGGCGTCCCCACGGATCGTCACGGAGGGTGAGCAGGAGCTCATCCCAGGCCTTGGCCTTAGCAGCGGCAATCGCACGCTTGAGGGCCACGGCCGCCGATCTGTACCCCCTGTACAGCTCGGCGACCCTCGGCTCTGCGTCGCCGCCCAGGAAATGGCGGCGACGGGCGCGGGTGTACTGGCGGCGGGCTCGGCCGGCCGAACTGCGAAGTTCGGCCAGCTCCCCCGACCACCAGTACACAGACTTTCTCGGGGGCTGAGCTCGGACCCGGGGCATCGCCACGTCGCAGATCATCTGCAACGTGCCCCGGATCCAAGTCGCCCCCTCATTTACCCCGCGCTCCCTGGCCGAAGGCCAGGCGGAGCCGACTATCACGGCCCTCAGGAGGTCCCCGTCTAGTCGTTGCAACGCCCATCTGGGCGCTGACGGGGTGCCACGTCGGAGGGGCGTGTCCAACGGCGAGTCCGAGACCACAGCCACGTCCATCAGGACGTAGCCGTGGTCCGACAGGGTCTCTCCATCCCAGACCCGCCAATTGGACACACGGCGCGAGGCGGCGGCTGTCGCGAATGACACGTCCACTATGGACCAGCCATTCCACCTCACGCACGTAGGCACGGAGCCCCGGTTTAACAACCGGAGCTCCATCCCCTCCGCCCAGTCTTCCAGGACTCCGCCTCGGGCGCTGGTCCCGGGGTTACCCCAGGTGGTGGACCTCGCATTGAGGTCCCCCAGGACCTGCACCGGACCGGCTATATATGGGGCTATCATTAGCCCCAGCCGGTCCAGGAACATCCCGAGTTCGGCGGAGTCACAACTGGGTGAGTTGTAGCACCCCACGACCAGAAGTCTTCCCCACTTCACCATAACCATCCCCCTGCCCCGTTCGACCACGGAGCAGGGGGGCACTGTCGCCGAGTGGCGACGCCACCATATCGCCACGGAGCCGTCCACGTCACCGGACCAGTGTGGATGGTCCGGGACTCTGTACGGCTCCGTGGCGACGGCCAGGCCAACCCCCCACTCCTCCAGGCACTGGACCATCAGGTCCTGCGCCCGGCAGCAGTGGTTGAGGTTGGCCTGGACTACCAATTGGGGGGACCGGCTGGACGTGGCCATTAATTGGCTTCAGCCGGTCTCCCCTTTTCGGCCACCGACGAGGGTGGCGGGGGGCATGGGACCCCCTGCCCGCTGGGGACTGCTTCCACCACCATCTCCGCTGTCTCAGTGGAGGTGGTGGGGGCGGCTACTGCCTCCCCGGCAGTCCCCTTCGTCGCGCTTTGGGGGGGCGCCACACCGCCCCCTTTGCGCCCTTCTGTTTGGGAGGCGGGGAGCACGCTTTGCTCCCCGCCTTGTGCCCCGCCGGTCTCCCCACAGCCGCGCACACCACGCAGTGCGGGTGGGCTTTGCAGTCCACCGCCCGGTGGGATGCATCCCCGCAGCGGTAGCAATGACCGCTGCGGTCGACCGCCGCTGTGCATCGCTGCCGTACATGGCCTAAGGCCAGGCAGCGAAAGCACTGCAGCGGTCGTGGAGCCAGAACCACCACCTGGGCGGTGGACCACCCAACACGCACCTTGCCGGCCTTCTCCACCGCCAGTGCGGCCACGGCCGGGCACTGCACCCAGATCGTGCCGAGTCCGTTGGGCGGAGCCTTCAGCTCCCCCACCCTGACGGACTCGGCGGCGCAGCCCCCGGCCTTCGCTACCGCCTCCGTTACCTCCTGGGGGGTGACTGATACCTCCAGGCCCGTGAGACGGAATTCCGCCTTCTTTACGGGCCTGGAGATCCTCACACCCATGTCCCCGAGGACGGCCGTCATCCGCGCCGCCAGGGCGTCGGCCTTGGGGCCCCCATCGGCCCCGGGGACCTCTATTACGAGGCCCCCGGTGACTGCACGCTTCCAATTTAGGGCCCCAATGCCCAGGGCGTCGAGGTCGACGCCCTGGCGAGCCCTCCTGATGGCCTCCTCATAGGAGGCCTTGCTCCCCTCCGGGACGGTGATTGTTACCGCCGCTGATCGGGGGGGAGCCTTGACCTTGGCCGCTGCCTTCCCGCCCCTCGAGGCGGGGGCAACGGCCTTCCCCTTCTTGGTGGCGCCCGCCGGCGCCTTGGCCGCGGCGGCCGCAGCATTGGCCACGGCGGCGACAGCCTTAGCCGCAGCCTTGGCCCTCCTCCCCACGACCTCTGCCCAGATCTCCTCCTTCGGGAGACCCGGCTTCGGTGCCGGGGGCGGCGCCGGACGGGCGATCGGAGGCTGGGGGATCTCCCCAGCCTTCTTGCCCTTCTTCTTCTTTTTTTTTCTTCTGCCCCGAAGGGGCAGGGGCCGGCGTCGGCGGCGCAGGCGCCGGCGGTGCAGGCGCAGGCGTAGGGGCAGGCGGGGCCAGCGGTCCGCGAGGCGACGGGCGAGGGGGCCCACGTGCCCCCGCAGCCGGGACAACGGCCGCGACCGCCCGCCGGAGCTCCATCCGCATTTCCTGGCGGATGGAGCTAAGCCCGGCCTCCATGAGCGCCCGCATCTGGACCACCAGGTCCGACGCGGGCGCCGCGGCATCCCCGACGCCAGCGGACGCCGGTGCCGGCAGGGGGGAGCGTCACGCAGCCGCTTGACAGCCATCAATTCCCCTCGGATGGCTTCGAGGGAGTCGCGGGTCTCCCGCAACTCCCTCTCAAGGGCCGCGCAGCGCTCCCGTAGCAGGCCGGACTCGAGATCCGCGGGGGTGGAGGTGCCAGAGCCAACCGCAGGGATTGCCACCGGGAAGCCCCTGCGGTCAATTTCGTTGGCGACCTCCTCAATAAGGTCGGAGGAGTCGCGGAAGCCCTTCACAAAGGTTCCCTTCAGGTTCCGCGACCTCTCCGCCATCTCCCGGTTCTCTCGGGCCAACCCCACGAGGAGGGCCGTCAGCTCCCCGGGGAGCAAGCCCCTCACCTCCACGCAGGGGAGCCGGGAGAAGTTGACATCCCCGTCCAGCCTGTCCCGCTTATCCGACGGGGTCGGCGACGCTCTCCCCGGAATCGGGGTGAGCGGGCGTTTAGTGCCCGCACCGCTGGTGGAGGGGACGGCCGACCCGGCCGACGTGACCGATCTGGCCGACGTCACCGACACTCGGTCCTCCTCTCCTATGGGTCCGTCGTGCCCCAGAGTCCCCCTCCTCGGCCGGAGCTTCGGACGGTCGACCGGGGCCGGTGGTCCCATAACCTGTGGTGACACTGATGCCACCACAGCTCCCCCCTCAACCACTTCCGGGTGTGGTTCCCCCTCCTTACCCTCTATGTTTTTAGTTGAAGAATCCATAATTATTCCCACGAGCATGGCGGGAAATAAGGTCCGCCCGGGCAGAGCCCCCACTACCCGGGTAAGGCTAGATACGCACTGGAGGCGCCAGGTATCCAGTGGTGGATGGTGCGCTCGCGACTGGTGTACCCCACCAGCCACGCCCTGTTGCCAGGGCGTACCCTCTCACCGCGCACCGAAGCTTAGGGTTGGGGATTTTTTATAGAGGTTATCATCCTCGCGGCCCGGCCGGTTAAGGCAAGACCACCGTTCCGGTAAAACATGACCACCGGTTTACCGCAAGGGCCCTGCGGCGACCTCCCCGGTCGTTATCGCAGGACCCATTCCGCGGTTTTTCACCCCTCCGTGTGAACCTTACCGGCAAGGGAGGCCCTGCCAGGATCCGAAGATCCCGCCGGCATCGCCTCACACATCATTGGGACTACTTCCCGCGGAATACCCCTCGCTCCGTTAGCAACACACAACTATGTGTGTTCCCAGGGACCACCACGAGGAGGTGGAGCGTAGAGGATTTTAGGGATATGACCGCCACCACTGTGGCATACCTAGTAGTGGATCCGAGTCACCACTACTAAGCCCATATCCCCTCGGTCCCCACCCTAACCCTAACCCTAACCCTAACCCTAACCCTTTTTTTTTAGTATCGAAATTTCCTCTGTATTTTAATTTCGCAGACTCGTGATTATAACAAAATTATTTAGCTTAAATCTACTCAGTTTTACTAAACTTAATTCTACCCTACTGTTCTAATTTTACGCGTGTTCGCAGCCTAATTCTATCGCCTTAAATTTTTTTACAAACTACGCTCGCTCGCTTGAAATAAACTATGTTACCGCTTGAAACTCGACGTACTTATTTTGGCAAAACGTATCGAAATTGGGGTAAAACGGGGTATTAAGTATAGCGCGCACGGTATACTTCGTAATTACTTCCTTAATTCCGATTTCTAACCCTTTTTTTCTCGAAAAACTGCTTTTTTTGTGGTCCGCACAAGAGCGAAGTGGGGGTTTTTCGCTATCGAACCCCCACTTTTTATTTTTCGCACGTATAGGTCTCGAAGTGTGTGTCGATCGGTCTGAAGAAGATTTTTTGATCAGACGTATATTTCGCCTAGCAGGGGCCCGTATTTCGTGAAAAAAGGGGGGGTATCGACGAAATTTTTTTTACCCTGGGGAATTCCTGTTCCCCTCCCTTGTCCCCCTATCCCTACTTGCCCCCTGAGGGGACCCACGACGTCAGTTTCTCCGGTTTTCTCTAAGTGCCTTTCGGACACCCGGTATATGGCCAAACTCTACTTGCTCCGATTAGGTCGTGTGAGGGCTCGTTTCGAAGGGCTCGGCACCCTCTACCTATTCCCCTACTTGCCCTTCCGATCCTCCCTCAAAACGACCCTCCCTTTTCCAATATCTCAGAAAGGGGAGGGGGAAATCGAAATTCTATCGCAGGGGGGAGAGAAGCTCTCCGATTTCCCTTCACTTGTAGCCCGTACTCGATAATACTTGTGTATTAATTTTCAGCCTAATCGGAGCAAATTTACCTATCCTCTACCTTTCCTATTCGTCTTTTGTTTTTCCTGCTTTTTATCTTTTTTTGCTTATTACACGTTCATTAACTCTGCTTTCTCTTCTAACAGTTGCTTTCCTGATCCTTAATTAGTCACTAATCACGTTCTGATCGTTTATTTCATGTAATTTTTGTTCTTTCAGGTCGAAAAACTAATTTCCGTTCACTTTCTTTTGTTTTAGGAGCAGTAAAAACGTGCCGCCGAAGCTTCACCCTCTTCTGCCGTCTCTATCTTTTTAACTGGAATTTGTAATTTAATTCTTTGTACATATACGCTATTTTATTATACCCTATTTACTATTAATGCTATTAACTATTTATTTATTTAATTTATTTAATTACTTAATTTATTAACTACCTAGTTTCTAACTATATTATATGTACATATTTGCTATTGTATTATACCTTAGTTATTATAAATGTTACTCACTACTTGTTTAATTAATTTTAATTATTTACTTTATAAACTAACTATTCTTTTATTTTTAACTAAAAACTAACGAAATTGAATCATTAAATCTGTAATTCTACGTACCTACTGATTAAATAATCGCTAAAATTCTACTAATTCTACTTTTAATTGTTCTATATTTCTCTAATTACCCTATTTTAATTGTTTTTCCTAGTTTCCTAATTTTTCTAAACTATTTAATTTAATTTAGTCAAATCCGCCTTATTGTTCTTTAACTTTACCTTGATTTAACGCTTGGGGCCTACGTGTACACTTTTTCTATTTTGAATTCGACCTCCACCGGTTTTCGAGACTTCGGGAATTTCTAGCCTTCTCTTCGCTGTTTATCGTATAATATATTAAGAAAAAAGAAAGAAAGACATTTGCCTTTTCACTATTGTTTGGGAATGGGTGGCTGGGACAGCCTTATCGGAAGGCTTGGAAATTCGAGGCGGATGGTCGGAAACGGATAGGGCGAAAACTCCGAGCGCCGGGACTGTGCGAACTGGAAAACCGAATCGAGCACGTGGTCGGTCGAGAATAAACGAATGCACTATACGTTGCCACACTTGTATTTGGATTAAAGGTTCACACTTGATCGTTAAACCCTGCGTACACGATATACGTTGTGAGTTATCCGGTACGCGCGGTACTTTCCGAAATCACGGCTTTATAACAACGGTTTGGTATCACGTGCGATCGCTGAGACGGTTCGCCGAAAAAGAAGGCCGATTCCGGGAATCGCTCGCGGATGTCGTCACTCGCGAGTGCGACGATTGGTTAGTGTGCCGTGGGCTTATTCGTAGAGACGGACGTGCTCGGGAGCTAATTAGCGCTACGCCTGAGCGCGCGCGGTTTTGAATCGTACAAAGTCGCGGGATCCGCCCGCTGCCCGTGTTGCTCGGAGCAACTCGTCACCGATTCCCGAACAACTATTTCACTATTCGCGCTCTGTTACTTTTGCGTCTTCTCTTATTTCTTTTATGCTATAAATTATTCTTTTGACTGAGCTACCTTTTCTTTCTTTACTTTATTTTATTTTGTACTATCCTTTATAATGTTAGTTTATTAAATAGTTGAAAAAATTTTTTTTTTTTTTTAACCTTTCTCCCCTTTTATCAGCCTATTGCCCTCCTCCTGTGAGGTTTTTGCAGATTTATTTCTTATTGTAGTTTTATTGAGTTCTCTCCTCTAAGATAGAACTTATTCTTAATCTATTAATCTTTGATTTTAGCTTTTTAAAGTATTATCAAATTTCTTCTTAATTCTGTTTTAAATTACCCGAAGTCTCGTTTGATTGTGTTTGCCCTGTGAAAAAGTGTCACGTTTACAGTTTGGTCCGCCGTTGTTTCTTAATTAGTTACTATGTATTTTCATGCTATTTCATCTTTTCGCTTTTGTCTGCTTATGTTAGATTTCGCTCTTTTTCTTTTTCAACGCTTTTTCGCAGATCGATTTGGTCTTATCATTTGTTCAGTTCCTTCGCTTATTTAATTATTTGCGGGGTTTTTTAAATCCACCCCCCGTTATTCGACAGTAATTTTATGTTCAATATCTATTGTACCTTAGGTATTATTGTTCCGCTGCCATGCACTCACCTGCTCAGGAAGCCTACTTACTTATTTGTTTAATACATTTTGTTTGTTTAATTGATTAATTCATTAATTAATTAAGTTGCGTAAATTGTTTTGTCTGGAAATTCTCTATTGCAAGACTGATTTTATCATGTTAAACTGATTGGTTTGAGTTTGGGTTAGAAGTAAAAAATAAAAAGAAAAAATTTTCTTATTCTCTTCTTTTGGTTTGCCTTACTGCTTTTCAATTTCAATTTGTGATTTCTATTTCGGCTTTCCTGAGGTGCGTTGCATTTACATAGTGCTGCGTTGCCTGCCTATTACTTAATTATTTCAAAGAGTCAATTTAATTTTATTTTATTTTTCGCTCTTAATTCTCCTATACTTCTACTAGTCTCTTTTAGTTGTTGTCCTATGCTTGGAATCTTTTTATATTTCGATTTATCCTCCTCATTTAGTTATGTTTCCTATTTATTAATTTTATTTTGCCTCCCCTGCTTCTGCTAAAAGATTTTCTTTTATTATATCGTCTAGGGGGCCTAGTATCCTTCTATTACTAGCTATTGCACGAGTTAGTTTTTTCAAATTCATTAATTTTCGATGTTTTTTAGGCGCCATTTTGGTTTTTGTTTCTGGTTATTTTTTCAGAATTTCTTCACTCACATGTTTGTATTGGCTGAGAAACCCCACCTAGCAATTTTGGTTCGGTCCTGACTCCACAGGACCACCGGCATGGAACTTGGCATGGAGAAGGGTGTCCCACAAGGATCGGTCATATCTCCAATACTTTGGAATTTGGTGTATGACGGTCTACTGGCGCTCCCATATAAAAAAGACGTACATGTCATCGCATATGCCGATGACATTGCGGTGTTTACAGCCTCAAGGAGATTAGTTTGTGTAAAGCGCGATTTAGAGGAAACAATCAATGATTTGATTACTCCCTGGCTGGAGGATAAGGGTCTGGAGTTGTCTCCTAAGAAGACGGAGTATATATTTCTGAATAAGAAGGTTATTCCGTCATCGTTTTACTTAAACATCTTGGACAATCATATCATGGCAAAGGATAGCATCAAATATTTGGGTATACATATGAATAGATATAACAACTATTTTCTGAATCTTGAGAAATCGATTATGAAGGCGACTGAGGTCGCTGGCGAGCTTTCAAGATTGATGGTCAACATTGGTGGCCCTTCAACATCAGGAAGAAAGTTGTATTATAATGTTGTAGAATCTATTATGTGTTATGGATGTCCCATTTGGGCGGACATTACATTGTCCTTCAGTAGAAACGCAGTTTTAATTGAACGAATACAGAGATTGGGGCTCGGTAGGGTCGCTCGCGCATATTGCACCGTTTCACGGAATGCTCTATGCGCGATTACGGGGATCCTACCTTTGGACATAACTATGGACGAACGTGCTAAACTGTATAGGAGTAAGCAAGAATTTAGAGTTCTGGATGAAGACTCAGATGAGGTTATCCAGATGAAGATAGAGATCATAAAGGACGAAGGCACTCTGCTACGTAAACAATCGTGGATTGAGTGGCAGAGAAGATGGACCGTGTTTTCGAAAGCGTTATGGACTAAAAGACTAATACCATCTGTGGAGTATTGGGCTACCAGAAAGTTCGGTGAACTGAACTATCGCCTTACACAGGCTCTTTCGGGTCACGGCGTGTTTAACTCATATCGTCATAGGATTAGGCGCGCTAACAGCGATTTGTGTTGGTTCGGATGCGGGGTTGTTGACGATCCTGAGCACACGATATTTCGTTGCGATAGGTTTGCGCTGGAAAGACTTCGTCTCGAGATCGATTTGAACGCCAATTTTACGGTTGGGGACTTTCAGGCTTTAATGCTGAGGAGCTCGGATGATTGGAGGAAGATCGTCGGCTTCATCAACGAGATCATGTTAATCAAGGAAAAACACGAACGACACCTGGAGAGACGCGCTCTTCTGGGTTTATCGTCGTCATCTTCAGATTCGGACTCCTGACAATAAGGATACGGGGTTGATAATACTTGACTAGTATGCCCGATTAGTAGGTAATGTAATTGTAAAGCCAAGAACAGGTGTAGACAGATCTGAGGTAGTGAATTGTGTAGAAATACGAATAGTTGGTCGCACAATTCGCGCTAGCTTCAGATTCCGCTGAGGCGAAGGGTCATGAGACCTTAGGCGGTGGGGTTTTAGTGGGTAGGGGCAGAAGTGCCGAGTCCCACACTACCCTCTCTTGACGTAATATATGGAGAGGGTGTGCGTAAATGCATTTCCCCACCGCCTTTAAACAAAAAAAAAAAAAAAAGGGTTAGGGTTAGGGTTAGGGTTAGGGTTAGGGTTAGGGTGGGGATCCGCCTCTATGTGGAGGTGGTGCGGTCAATAGCCCTGTATGGGGCCCCCGTATGGCACCGCTCGCTCGAGGCCAGCACGCCCAGCCGCAAGCTCTTTGAAAGAGTGCGGCGGCGGCTGGCCTTGCGGGTCATACGGGGGTACCGCACCATCTCCACCGAGGCGGCGGGACTCCTCGCCGTGATTCCACCCTTCACTGTGGTGGCGGCGGAGCGGGCGAAGCTATACCACATCGCCCGCTCCTTCCGCCGCCCGCCGGGGGTGGAACTCACGCGCGAGGAGGAGGAGGAGCTCGAGGGCCAGAATCGCCAGGCCCGGACGGAAAGTTTATCGGAGTGGAGGGCGCTGCTAACGCCCTCCACACGTCCGATTGTCCGGGCCCTCCTGCCCATATTTTATATATGGTGCGGGAGGCGGGGAAGGTTGACCTTCCGCCTCACGCAGGTGCTCTCCGGCCACGGCTGTTTTGGAGAGTACCTGCACAGAATGGGGCGGGAGCCGACGGCGCAGTGCCACCACTGCGGCGAAGATGTCGACACGGCGCGGCACACTCTGGAGGAGTGCCCTGCTTGGGCCGGGCCGCGCCGTGTCCTGCGAGCCGCAGTGGGCGGGTGGGACCTCGCGCTGCCGACCGTGGTCGACCACATGGTCGACAGCGTGGGGTCGTGGAATGCGGTGGCCTCCTTCTGCGAGGAAGTTATCAAGCAGAAGGAGGCCGCCGAGCGGGCCCGGGAACGGGACCCGGGCTCCGCGAGGAGGGTGTGGGCGCGGGGACGACCCCCGCGCCGGCGTGTGCCCCCCACGAGGGGGGCGGTGAGGGATGGGAGGGCGTGGGGGTCTCCCCCGCGTCAACCATTGCCCCCGGGAGTGGGGGGCGGAGGGGGTTTGGCGCGGGGAGTATCCCCGCGTCCTGTTTCGCCCCCACCTGTGGGGGCGCTGAATTTGGGGGCCCGGGGTGCGAGCTGACCCGGGCCCCCGGGGGGGAGCGTAGCTCCCCCCGTGATTGGCCGACACCCCCCGGGATAGTTTCCCGGTTAGTGGGGGGTGTCGGTCCCCCCTCCCCCCGATAGGGGAAGGGGACCGTGGGGGGTTTTTGGGGAAAGGAAGGGTCGGGGCGTGCCGGATCGCGCCTCCGACGGCCCTTCCTTCCGGTGGCGGCGTCCTCTTGCTCTGGCCGGGGCTGGTTCCTTCGGGACACCGGCCCCGAGCGGGGTACGAGGACTCCGGGAGCTGTGGGTGGACCGAGCTGGGGCTCGGGAAGCCCAATCCGAAGGCTCCAGGGATGGGGACACCGGGCGGGTCCCTCCGCCCGGGGTCTTATAGCGTAGGCAGTGGGGGAGGTTAACCCCTCCCCCGGGGCATGATGATAGCTGGGAGGTGTCCTGTTGAGTACTCGCGTGATCCAGGCACCTCCCGTGTAGCTTAGGTGGGCGTGAGGTTTTAGTGGGTAGTCTCCGGGGGCTCCGCCCCCCGGAGAGAATCCCACATAACCCCGGCTTCCCCCAGGGAGCCGGGGTATGTATAAAACATTTCCTCACGATAAAAAAAAAAAAAAAAGGGTTAGGGTGGGGACCAAGGGGATATGGGCTTAGTAGTGGTGACTCGGATCCACTACTAGGTATGCCACAGTGGTGGCGGTCATATCCCTAAAAATCCTCTACGCTCCACCTCCTCGTGGTGGTCCCTGGGAACACACACAGTTGTGTGTTGCTAACGGAGCGAGGGGTATTCCGCGGGAAGTAGTCCTAATGATGTGTGAGGCGATGCCGACGGGATCTTCGGATCCTGGCAGGGCCTCCCTTGCCGGTAAGGTTCACACGGAGGGATGAAAAACCGCGGAATGGGTCCTGCGATAACGACCGGGGAGGTCGCCGCAGGGCCCTTGCCGTAAACCGGTGGTCATGTTTTACCGGAACGGTGGTCTTGCCTTAACCGGCCGGGCCGCGAGGATGATAACCTCTATAAAAAATCCCCAACCCTAAGCTTCGGTGCGCGGTGAGAGGGTACGCCCTGGCAACAGGGCGTGGCTGGTGGGGTACACCAGTCGCGAGCGCACCATCCACCACTGGATACCTAGCGCCTCCAGTGCGTATCTAGCCTTACCCGGGTAGTGGGGGCTCTGCCCGGGTGGACCTCTTTTCCCGCCATATTCGTGGGATTCATTATGGATTACATTAAAAAAATAAATGACGAGGTTAAGGAGGGGTTACCACACCCGAAAGTGGTAGTGGAGGGAGTTGGGGCGGTCCTGGACCTGTCCCAGGAGGAGAGGCACCGGACCCCAGCGGTTGGGGATCGGCCCTTCCTCCGGCCGGAGAGGGGAACGAGGGGACGAGGTTCGCGCGTCCGGTCGGAGGACCGACTGTCGGACGCCTCGACCCAGTCGGCACCCCCCATCCCCAGCGGGGCAGGCACGAAGAGGTCGCTGACCCCTCCGGGCGTGCCACAGCCGACTCCGTCGAAGGAAAAGCGGGAGCGGCTGGGGGATGCTGTCCGCCCGGACATAAGGTCGATGCTCCCCGGGGAGCTGTCCGCCTTTATTGCGGAGAGGTCGGACGTTGCCCGGGAGCTCGCGGAGGCGAGCCGCAACCTCAAGGGCTCGCACCTCAAAGGGATCCGCGACGCCTCAGAGGATATAAAGGCGGCAGTGCGGGAGTTGGAGCGGAGGGGCATCCAGGTTGGACCCCCCGCCGACTCCCGCGACCCGGACTCCCAGGCGGATGTCGGGGACGCCGCATTGCGGATGGAGAACGCGATGCTCAGGAGGGAGCTCTTGGAGACCCGCGACTCGCTTCGGGCCATTAGGGGAGAGTTAATGGTGATGAAGCGGTTGCGGGACGCTCCCCCCCTGCCGCAAGTCTCCGCCCCCGAGGTCGGCGAGGCCACCGCGACCCCGGCAACGCAGCTGGACCTGGTGGCCCAGATGAAGGCCCTCATGGAGGAGGGCCTCAGATCCCTCCGCGAAGAAATGCGGAGGGAGCTGCGCCGGGTAGCCGGACATGGTGCCCGTGGGGACCCCCGGCCGCCGCCGCCGGCCCCTCCGGCGCCGCCGCGGCCCGCCCCTACGCCGGCTCCGCCGACGCCTGCCCCTGCCCCTGCCCCGGGGACGGGTGTTACGAAGAAGAAGAAGAAGAAGAAGAAAAAGAAGGGGAAGAAGGCTGGGGAGGCTCCCCAGCCTTCGGTCGCCCGCCCGGCCCAGCCTCCTGCGCCCGCACCGGGTACCCCAGCTACGCCGGGGACCTGGGCGGAGGTGGTCGGGAGGCGGGCCATCTCCGCGGCCAAGGCCGCTGCTAAGGCCGCGGCTGAGGTGGCGGCAGCCGTCTCGGCTGGCGCCCCAAAAGCAAGGAGGGCCGCTGTCCCCGCCTCGAAGGGCGGGAAATCAGCGGCCAAGGTCAGGGCCCCGCCACGCTCCGCGGCAGTTACGGTGACTGTCCCGGAGGGGAGCGGGGCCTCGTATGAGGAGGCCATTAGGAGGGCCCGCCAGGGCGTCGATTTAGACGCCCTTGGCGTCGGGGCCCTCCATTGGAAGAGGGCGGTAACCGGGGGCCTCATTATTGAGGTCCCCGGTGCCGATGGGGGCCCCAAGGCCGATGCCTTGGCCGCCAAGATGGCCGCCGTCCTGGGGGGGATGGACGTTAAAGTATCCAGGCCCGTGAAGAAGGCGGAATTCCGCCTCGCGGGCCTGGAGGTTTCCGTGACCCCCCAGGAGGTAGTGGAGGCGGTCTCAAAAGCCGGGGGCTGCACCGCCGAGTCCGTTAGGGTAGGGGAGCTTAAGGCTCCCCCCAGCGGGCTCGGCACCGTATGGGTGCAGTGCCCGGCCGTGGCGGCCCTGGCCATCGAAAAGGCCGGGAAATTGCGCGTGGGGTGGTCCACCGCCCAGGTGGTTGTGCTGGCGGCTCGGCCGCTGCAGTGCTTCGGCTTCCTTGCCCTTGGGCATGTTCGGCAGCGGTGCACTGCGGAGGTCGACCGCAGCGGTCACTGCTACCGCTGCGGTGACGCCACCCACCGGGCGGTGGAGTGTAAGGCGCCGCCCCATTGCGTTGTTTGCGCGGCCTTGGGGAGACCGGCGGGCCACAAGGCGGGGAGCAAGGCGTGCTCCCCGCCACCAAAGGCCAAGAAGGGGAAAAAGGGGGCGGGCGGTGTGGCGCCCACCCCAGTTACGCCACCGGATACCCCGGTGGCGAAAGCGGCCGCTCCCCCAACCTCCAAGGAGGGGGAAAGTATGGAGGTGGAGGCGGCCCCCAGCGAGGCGGGGGGTAATGACCCCCCGCCACCCGCATCGGCGGCTAAGGAGGGGACCAGCGCGAAGGCCAATTAATGGCCCATATTCCGCGCTGGTCCCCTCTCCCGGTACTCCAGGCCAACCTCAACCACTGCCGCCAGGCGCAGGACCTAATGGTCCAATGCCTGGAGGAGTGGGGGGTTGGCCTGGCCGTCGCCACGGAGCCGTACAGAGTCCCGGACCACCCACACTGGTCCGGGGACGATGACGGCTCCGTGGCGATATGGTGGCGTCGCCACTCGGCGACTGTGCCCCCCTGCTCCGTGGTCGAACGGGGCAGGGGGATGGTTATGGTAAAGTGGGGAAGATTTCTGGTCGTGGGGTGCTACAGCTCACCCAGTTACGACTCCGCCGAATTAGGGATGTTCCTGGACCGGCTGGGGCTTATGATAGCCCCGTATATAGCCGGTCCAGTGTTGGTCCTGGGGGACCTCAACGCGAGGTCCTCCACCTGGGGTAACCCCGGGACCAACGCCCGAGGCGGAGTCCTGGAAGA
Source organism: Halictus rubicundus (assembly GCF_050948215.1). Lineage (NCBI taxonomy): Eukaryota > Metazoa > Arthropoda > Insecta > Hymenoptera > Halictidae > Halictus > Halictus rubicundus. Next base: position 736,387 of record NW_027488635.1, on the reverse strand, counting down.
CTGGGCGGAGGGGATGGAGCTCCGGTTGTTAAACCGGGGCTCCGTGCCTACGTGCGTGAGGTGGAACGGCTGGTCGATTGTGGACGTGTCGTTCGCGACGGCCGCCGCCTCACGCCGTGTGTCCAATTGGCGGGTCTGGAGTGGAGAGACCTTGTCGGACCACAGCTACGTCCTGATGGACGTGGCTGTGGTCTCGGACTCGCCATTGGACACGCCCCTCCGACGTGGCACCCCGTCAGCGCCCAGATGGGCGCTGAAACGACTGGACGGGGACCTCCTGAGGGCCGTGATAATCGGCTCCGCCTGGCCTTCGGCCAGGGAGCGCGGGGTAAATGAGGGGGCGACTTGGATCCGGGGCACGTTGCAGATGATCTGCGACGTGGCGATGCCCCGGGTCCGAGGTCAGCCCCCGAGAAAGTCTGTTTACTGGTGGTCGGGGGAGCTGGCCGAACTTCGCAGTTCGGCCGGCCGAGCCCGCCGCCAGTATACCCGCGCCCGTCGCCGCCATTTCCTGGGCGGCGACGCGGAGCCGAGGGTCGCCGAGTTGTACAGTGAGTACAGATCGGCGGCCGTGGCCCTCAAGCGTGCAATTGCCGCTGCTAAGGCCAAGGCCTGGGATGAGCTCCTGCTCACCCTCCGTGACGATCCGTGGGGACGCCCGTATAAGGCGGTGCTTGGGAAGCTCCGCCCCTGGGCGTCCCCGGTCACGGAGCGGCTAGACCCGGAACTTCTGGGGCGCGTAGTGGATACCCTCTTCCCCCTGAGTGAGGGGGGGAGGGAACGCGCCCCGGGTCCGGCCATTCAATGGTCGGACGAATTCCGGGTCACCGAGTGGGAGCTGTACCAGGCCGTCCGGGAGCTCCGGGCCAGGGGCAAGAAGGCTCCTGGCCCCGATGGGGTTCCCGGTGGTATAATGGCCTTAGCTATGGAGGTCCTCGCCCCGGCGTTCAGGAGCGTCATGGACGCGAGCCTGCGCCGGGGAGTCTTCCCCACTGTGTGGAAAGAAGCGTGCCTGGTTCTCCTCCAAAAGGAGGGGAAACCCGCAGAGTCTCCCTCTGCCTACCGGCCGGTGTGTCTGCTCGACGAGGCGGGCAAGTTGTTCGAAAGAATTATTGCTGCCCGCCTCGTTGAGCATCTGTCGCGGGGTGGTCCCGACCTGAGCGACAGCCAGTTTGGGTTCCGGAGGGGGCGCTCCACTGTAGACGCATTGGAGCGCCTGCGCCTCCTCCGGGAGCAGGCTGTCGCTCGGGGCAGGGTGTTGATAGCAGTGTCATTGGACATTTCCAATGCGTTCAACACCCTGCCCTGGTCGGAGATAATGGGGGCGCTGGACCATTTCCAGGTGCCCCCTTATCTCCGGGAGGTGGTCGGCGATTACCTCCGCGACAGAGAGGTGGTTTACACCGGCCGGTATAACACCGTTTACAAGAGGGAGACGCACCGCGGCGTTCCACAGGGGTCGGTCCTCGGACCGCTCCTGTGGAACTTGGCGTACGACGCGGTGCTGCGGGTTGTCCTCCCCCCGGATACGGGTGTCATCTGCTATGCAGATGACACCCTGGTTTATGCCGAGGGGGAGGATTGGAGGAGGACCAGGCACCTCGGAGAGGCCGCCCTGGACTGCGTGATCGGGCGAATCCGGAGAATGGGGTTGACCGTGGCCGCCACAAAAACCGAGGCGATTTGGTTGTATTCGCCTCGGGTGTGGCGGCTACCCCGTGGTCAAGATCTCCGGATTCGTGTCGCTGAAACCTCCGTCGCGATCGGGCCCAGGATGAGGTACCTGGGCCTGATCATAGACGGCCGCTGGCGATTTGATGGACACTTCGAGCTCCTCGCCCCCCGACTAGAGAGGACGGCAGCCGCATTGGCGCGGCTGCTGCCGAATGTCGGGGGGCCGGATTTGAAAGTACGCCGCCTCTATGTGGAGGTGGTGCGGTCTATAGCCCTGTATGGGGCCCCCGTATGGCACCGCTCGCTCGAGGCCAGCACGCCTAGCCGCAAACTCTTCGAAAGAGTGCGGCGGCGGCTGGCCTTGCGGGTCATACGGGGGTACCGCACCATCTCCACCGAGGCGGCGGGACTCCTCGCCGTGATTCCACCCTTCACTGTGGTGGCGGCGGAGCGGGCGAAGCTATACCACATCGCCCGCTCCTTCCGCCGCCCGCCGGGGGTGGAACTCACGCGCGAGGAGGAGGAGGAGCTCGAGGGCCAGAATCACCAGGCCCGGACGGAAAGTTTATCGGAGTGGAGGGCGTTGCTAACGCCCTCCACACGTCCGATTGTCCGGGCCCTCCTGCCCATATTTTACATATGGTGCGGGAGGCGGGGAAGGTTGACCTTCCGCCTCACGCAGGTGCTCTCCGGCCACGGTTGCTTCGGAGAGTACCTGCATAGAATGGGGCGGGAGCCGACTACGCAGTGCCACCACTGCGACGAGGATGTGGACACGGCGCGGCACACCTTAGAGGAGTGCCCGGCCTGGGCCGTGCCGCGCCGTGTCCTGCGAGCCGCAGTGGGAGGGTGGGACCTCGCGCTGCCGACCGTGGTCGACCACATGGTCGGCAGCGTGGGGTCGTGGAAGGCGGTGGCCTCCTTCTGCGAGGATGTTATGAAGCAGAAGGAGGCCGCCGAGCGGGCCCGGGAGCGGGACCCGGGCTCCGCGAGGAGGGTGTGGGCGCGGGGACGACCCCTGCGCCGGCGTGTGCCCCCCACGAGGGGGGCGGTGAGGGATGGGAGGGCGCGGGGGTCTCCCCCGCGTCAACCATTGCCCCCGGGAGTGGGGGGCGGAGGGGGTTTGGCGCGGGGAGTATCCCCGCGCCCTGTTTCGCCCCCACCTGTGGGGGCGCTGAATTTGGGGGCCCGGGGTGCGAGCTGACCCGGGCCCCCGGGGGGGAGCGTAGCTCCCCCCGTGATTGGCCGACACCCCCCGGGATAGTTTCCCGATTAGTGGGGGGTGTCGGTCCCCCCTCCCCCCGATAGGGGAGGGGGACCGTGGGGGGGTTTTTGGGGAAAGGAAGGGTCGGGGCGTGCCGGATCGCGCCTCCGACGGCCCTTCCTTCCGGTGGCGGCGTCCTCTTGCTCTGGCCGGGGCTGGTTCCTTCGGGACACCGGCCCCGAGCGGGGCACGAGGACTCCGGGAGCTGTGGGTGGACCGAGCTGGGGCTCGGGAAGCCCAATCCGAAGGCTCCAGGGATGGGGACACCGGGCGGGTCCCTCCGCCCGGGGTCTTATAGAGTAGGCAGTGGGGGAGGCTAAGCCCCTCCCCCGGGGTGGCATGTATTAGCTGGGAGGTGTCCTGTTGAGTACTCGCGTGATCCAGGCACCTCCCCTGTAGCTTAGGTGGGCGTGAGGTTTTAGTGGGTAGTCTCCGGGGGCTCCGCCCCCCGGAGAGAATCCCACATAACCCCGGCTTCCCCCAGGGAGTCGGGGTATGTATAAAACATTTCCTCACGAAAAAAAAAAAAAAAAAAAGGGTTAGGGTTAGGGTTAGGGTTAGGGCTTCCAGCCCATGGAAAAGATCAGAGTTGCAGCTATTGAATCCTCAAATAAGCAGAGATTCGGGGCTATGATAGCCCTGGATGTCAAGAATGCGTTCAACTCTCTAAAATGGGAAGCAATAATAGAGGAAATGCAGAAGAGATCCCTTCCGGAGTACATGGTAAGATTAATAAGAAATTATTTCAGGAAAAGAGTTGTAACTTACCAGACGGAGGAGGGACCGGTAAGGCTCCCTATGTGCATGGGGGTACCGCAGGGATCGGTCTTGGGCCCCCTGCTCTGGAACTTAGTATACGACGGACTTTTGAAACGTCCTCTGCCGCCAATGACGATGAGGTTAGCCTTCGCAGATGACGTCGTGATAATTGCCCAGGCAGCAACTATTAATAGATTAAAAATAAGAGCGGAAACAATAATAGAGGATACCAAGAGATGGATGGAGACAGCAGGCCTGACACTAGCAGGAAGTAAAACAGAAGTAATGATGCTCAACAGGAAGAACGTTGGGGAGAACTTCACTCTAAAAATAGACGACATCGAGGTAAAACCTAAATCGCACCTAAAGTACCTAGGCGTCATTTTCGACGAAGGCAAAAACTTTAAAAAGCATATTGAAACTGCTTCCAACAAAGCAATTCGGACGCTGGCTGCCCTGAGCGGCCTGATGACAAACGCGATGAAGGCAAGACAAGCAACCAGAAGATTATATTATATGACCATAGAAGCCATCGTGCTCTACGGAGCCCCCATCTGGTCGACGGTCTTGGAAAACTACAGCAGCGGGAGCCTACTCACTAGAACGCAAAAAATCGCCCTATCCAGAGTTATCTCTTCATATAGGACTGTACCTGCTCAAACTCTGTGTGTTTTAGCAGGTATTACACCATGGACATTCAAGATCCAGGAAAGGAGGAAATTGTTCGAATTGGAAGAAACAATTAATAGAGACATAGGAGAAATACGAACGAGACTGAGAAGAGGGCTCCCCATTCGTGACGACTTCCCAGAAATGGCAGGATTAGAAGAAGGGGACGGATCGGAGGAAGAAATCCAACAACTCAAGGCAACCCTTAAAAAAGCGGCGAGAAGAACGATCAAGGAGGAATCCATGGTAGAATGGCAAAGAGCATGGGAGACAGAGTTAGTCGGAAGATGGACATTTAAATTAATTCCGCAAATCAAAACATGGACAGAGGTTTACGTTTTTTTCCAAAGGCGGTACCTTAGCCTGTTGGCCAACACGCCTCCCCTTTGTTCCTAAAGGCGTTCGGAACGCAGGGATAGGGATCGTTTTGATGCACGATCAGGGCACCTCAACCTAAGTTGAGTACCAGTTTGGAGTGCAGTTGCACCCCACTACTGGTGGAGTATGGTTTCCGGCTGACCATGCAAAGGGAACAGCCCGTAGATGTTGTGGACTTGGGCATTGGAAAAACCCCTCGTTCACCACTTAAGGATCATCACAAGGGTAGACCGTCCCGTACGGGAAGTAACTCGCTTAGCCGCTACCGAATCGACTTGCGCCGACCCAGGAGCGTTACCAGCGGGGGCCACGAGGAGGCGGAGTTACCAGCTTAGCGCTCGGTCTCTAGCAGGTTTCGTCAACGGTGTGGTAGCCGTTCTCATGACTATTTCACCCTACGATCCCGAATACCCAGTTGTTGAGGTATTACCTGCGAAGGATCGTCAGGGTTATTTTGCCTTTATTTCTCTAAGTGCCGAAGTCTGTACGACTAAGGCACAGTTCAATTGCGTGTTTAAACGCTGCACAGTTCTTGTTTCGCAGACCATGGTTGAATGGTCTGCCTGCTCTCTTGCAATTTATGCAAGACGGTTCCTCTTCCTTCGACGGGCATTTGTCGTACGTATGCCCGTCTTTACCGCAGTGCCCGCACGTGTCGGTTTTTGCTTTACAGTGCTTTGACACGTGCCCAAATGACTGGCATTTGAAGCAACGTGTCGCAGCAATGTAATCTTTGAGCCCGTAGGCTTGGAACCCTATGAAGACCCGGTTCCTGTCCAGCAGGATTTTCCGGGTCTTAACTGATACTTCTGCCACCCAGTTGGTGGTTGCTTGGTCCTTTTTGCCTGTTCTGAAGAGGAGTTTGAACTCCTCTTCTAATTTTGCCTCTTTATCAAGATCAAGGTTTTGATTCTTGATTGCTTTATGGATCTCCGCCTCAGATGTCTCCGAGGGGATTCCATATATTATGATTTTTGGTCTCCTCTTGGGGAGGGGACCAATGTCCACTTTCTCTTTCAGTTTCTTATTTCCGAGGACTTGCTCAAGGTCCTCGGTTGTCTCGGTTTCTATAAGAATGCCGGAGTTCCCGAGTTTCCTCAGGTTCCGTATTCTTATTTTCTGTTCTGTCGGATTGATACAATCCGACAGTACCTTTTTGGTCTCGTCACTATTCTTTATCTTACTACCCTTTACAGGGTAGATTGCTGCAGCTGGCTTGGACATTGTAATGGGGGTCCTCTTGGCCAGCTGCTTAGTTGCCTTGTTTGCTCTTATAATGTCCGAGTAGAGCAACGGCTTCGGAGGTGGAACCTCCTGGCCGCGACTCTTCTCGGGCATGGAGTCTATCTTTGCAGATAGCTCGTTTAGTTTCTCTGTTATCTTTGCCACCTGGTCTTGCATGGAGCTCTGCTCCTTTTGCACGTCCAGTTTTCCTCGTAGAGCCGTGTTTTCTCTACGTAGTTCGAGACGGAAGTCCCTGGCTTCCGTCTGCATTACCTCATGTTCCCTGATTAGGGCGTTGAGGAGTTCTTCTCCTCTCTTTCGTTCGGGCTCCTTGAGTCCCCTGAGGAACCTTCTGAGGTTTTCCTCTGGGCTGAGTGGCAGTTCATCGAACCGCTCCAGCTCAATTTTAACATCTTTTATTAATTTCTTGTGTGACTCGCTGCACGAGTCACCTGATTGCTTATTCTTTCTTTTTCTATTTTTGGGAAATTCCCAATTAAAGTCATCTTGACTCATATCCCACTCTGTATCGTAGGGATCGTCTGTGTATTCGTCAGATATGTCATCCCAGACAGTAGCTGAGTTCCCGCCTGTCTGGGTTGTTTCTATTTCCACCTCCCAGCCCGTCTTCTTCTTTTCTCCTTTCTTTTCTTCCTTCTTTCCTCCCTTCTTCTTCGTTTTGTTTTTGGTGTGTTTGTCAGAATCCATAATTGTTCCCACGATTAGGGACGAAAGACGGTCGCTCCCCGGGTGACGCCCTTTCCGAGGAGAAGGCTTTTACGCTCAAGATTTCGCCAGGTGTCTTGAGGTTGCGCTAATGGTCGATGGACCCACCGACCGCCCGTGTACACACGGGACCTCTTTCGCCGCGTTCTCAGCTTAGAGGTTAAGGGTTTGTTCAAGGGGTTCGCCTCCCCGTTAGGCCGACCGGTTAAGGTAAGCCCCCCGTTTCTCCCGTTCTGCAACATACCACCGGATGTATCCGGTGGGTCGTCGCGGCAGAGGGGAGTCTTCCGGGTGAGAGCCGCGGTTATCGCGAACGATAACACACGCATGGGCTCCCTGAGAGCCGCGGTCATCGCAAAGCGATGACTCCGCCAGAACTCTCTTAATGAGAGAGCCGCGGTTGTCGCAGAGCGACAACTCACGCAGAGCTCTCTGAGAGCCGCGGTCCCCGCCATGCGACAACTCCGCGAGAGCTCTCTTCCCAGAGCTGCGGTTGTCGCATGGCGAGAACTCTCGCAGGAACTCTCTTACCAGAGCCCCGTTAGTCACCCGAAGGTGTCCAGGTCCTACCACGTGAAGGAGGGGTTGGTGCGTCAGGGTTATACCATGATATAAGTCCCTGACGCTTATAAGACCCTCAAAACATGGACAGAGAGGAATCACGGAGAACTTGATTTTTACCTAACTCAGGCCCTAACGGGCCATGGTGTCTTTAATGTTTTCAGAAAAAGAATCGGCAAGGCGGTATCCGAGGAATGCTGGTACCACCCAGGAACACCGGACACCCCAGAACATACCTTGTTTTCCTGCCAAGCATGGGAAGATGAAAGAAGGGAACTAAGGGCAGCACTGGGCACCAGGGAGGAAGTCCTAGGTCCTGAAAACATTATCGACGTCATCTGCAAAGAGCAAATAGCATGGACGGCGTTCGCTACATTCTGCAGGGAAATCCTGCGGAAAAAAAAAAAAAAAAGAGGCAGAAGAAAGGAGAAGGGAGCAGCAAGGGCTGGATTCACAGGAAACAAGGGAAATCGCAGCAGACCTGGAATCGGAGGACCCGAACCGACTAGCTGGATTATAAAAGAAGCACAAGTTAAGTGGAGATTTAATTATAAGCACATTTGTAAAGTAGATATAAGAAATAGATGTTAAAACCAGTAGTTGTAGTAATAGTTTAGAACTTCTCTCTCACTCTCTCTCGCTTGCAGGACACTGGTGGAGCGGGGGCGGGGGGACCCCCCGATGCAGTCTTGAACAAAGGACGAATAGGCGTAGCGGATCCAGGACAGGAGGCGAACCGCGGGGTGAAGGGTGGACCAAGGCCTGTGAAAGAAGCTGGAAAGCGGGACCAGGCTGAGGAAAGCAGAAGCCTCAGGCAAGGTTCAAGGCACCCTGAGACCAGAATCGCTGCCCCTTCGAAGCCTCACCGGAAAGCGCATCGGGGCTGGCTGCAGAATCACCCCCCCCTCCCCCCCCCCCCATTTCTCTGCCACCAGGTAGTAACTAACAACAACACTGCGTATTTAACGTAAGCGTGCCCATGCAAGCGAGAGAAAATCAAAAATCAAATAGCGGAGAGAAAATAAGAGAAAATAAGCAACATATGATAAATTATTAGTCTAAATTAGTAAGCGAAACAATTAGAAATAGGTATAATAGGGAAACTAGAGAAGTAGTATAAAAGTAGAATAATTATGTAAATAGTATATTAGAATAGATTACTAGTATAAAGAAACTCGACGTACCGCATACCAGGCGAAAAACGATTACAATTTAAAAGAAGGGTACAGGAAGTTAACATAGAAGGATCTAATCAGACTTAAAAAATGAAAATTAAGTAGCCGAGCAGCTCCGGATGAGATAATAGATAATATTGTCACTAAAGATAATGCTAAAATAGGAGAAGCAGAAAAACACAAGAAGCTAGCAAAGGCAAAAAACGACCCGATAGGAGCAAATGCTCGATAGGAGTATACGCTAAATAGAGATAAAATAAAGTCATTTAGGCCTAGATAAAAATACAAGCAGTAAAAACAAGGAGGAAAGAGAATTCGCGAATCAGGAAATGATTATTAAATAGTAATTAGCTTAACTCAAAAATAATGCATTAAATATAGAGCGGATTAAAACCAAAATCGGAGTACGACAGTTTCATAACGACAGAAACAATAACGAAAAAAGATTTTCCAAAAATAACCGTAAATAGGAAACAAGATGGCCGTAAAAAATAGATCGAAAACTTTTACAAAATCAAAATCTAGGGATAGGATAACCTACAGATAGACTCAAAGGGGATATGCCAAAAACCTTAAGAGGAAAAGGGTGCCTAGTCTAGCCAGAAAGGGATAAACAAAAAACGGCAAAATAACAAACGAATAACTTAAGATAGGGATTAGATACAGTAACCAAAATTGCTAGGTGGGGTTTTTATGCCAATACAAATAATTGAGTGAAGAAATTCTGAAAAAATAACCAGAAACAAAAAACAAGATGGCGTCTAAAAAACATCGAAAATTAATGAAATTGAAAAATCTAACTCGTGCAATAGCTAGCAAAAGAAGGATATTAGGCCCCCTAGACGATATAATAAAAGAAAATCTTTTAACAAAAGCAGGCGAGGCAAAAGAAAATTAATAAATAAGAAACATAATTAAAAAAGCGGATAAATCGATTACAAGCACAGGACAACAACTAAAGAGCATTGCAGAAGTATAGGAGAATTAAGAGCAAAAAACATAATAAATTAATTAACAATTAACACTAGGAAATAACAAAGTAGTAGGCAGGCAACGCAGCACTATGTAAATGCAACGCACCTCAGGAAAGCCGAAATAGAAATTATAGATGGAAATTGAAATTGAAATTGAAAAACAGTAAGGCAAACTAAACTATAAGGAGAAAATAGGAAAATTTTTTCTTTAATTCTTTTTACTTCTAACCCAAACTCAAACCAATCAGTTCAAACTCAAGCCAATCAGTTTAACAGGATAGAATCAATCTTGTAATAGAGAACTTCCAGACAAAACAATGTACGCAACTAAATCAATTAATGAATTAATCAACCAAACAAACAAGATGTATTAAACAAATAAGAAAGTAGGCTTCCTGAGCAGGTGGATGCATGGCAGCGGAGTAATAATACCTAAGGTGCAATAGATATTGAACATAAAATCACGGACGAGTAACGGAGGGTGGAGTTAAAAAACCCAGCAAATAATTAATTAAATAAGCGTAGGAACGGAACAAAGGAGAAAATCAAATCGATCTGCGGGAATGCGCCGAAAAAGAAAAAAGCGAAACCGAACATAAGCATACATAAGCGAAAAGATGAAATAGCAGGAAAATACTTTATACGTAGGGAATAACAATAATTATTGTAATAAATTAGGAAATAATGGAGGACCAAACTGTAAACGTGACACTTTTTCACAGGACTAACACAATCAAACGAGATTTCGGGTAATCAAACGAGATTTCGGGGAATTGAAAACCGAATTAACAAATTAACACTATAAAAGATAGTACAAAGTAAATTAAAGTAAAGAAAAGGTAGTTTAGTCAAATGAATTACTTATAGCATAAAAGAAATAAGATAAAACGTAAAAGAAACAGAGAGCAAATAGTGAATTAGCGAAATAGTGAAAAGACGAATTGACTTGATCTCTTATTTCATTTCTTTCCTCTTTCTGAATATATTATACGACAAAAACGAAGAGAAATTCCCGAAGTCTCGAAATCAGGTGGAGGTCGAATTCAAAATAGAAAAAGTGTACACGTAGGCCCCAAGCGTTATATCAAGGTAAAGCTAAAGAATAATAAGGCGGTTTTGACGTTATAAGAAATTAAAGGACACGCAAATAGAGTTGGAACGGTTAACGGGCGAAAGGCCTCAAATGTTAACAAGAAAAAACAAGGACACAGAGCGTGCCTCAGGGTTACCCCAAGCCGAGCGGGCGAACAAGCGAAAAAACAAAACACCGATAAAGTAACGGTATCGGTTAACGGTTAGGGCAACAGCAGCGGGACGCGACGACACAAGGGGTGTAACAAAAGAGGGAAGGTCAGGACGCCGGAGCTCGGTAAAATTTAAACCAGAACGATTCGAGTCCTCGCAGGAGACAGTCGTGAAACCCGTACTCTGGTCCGGCTCCACACTTTTTTCTTAATTAAAGAGGAAATTAAATTGAATAACAGATTTAGTATATAAATTAACTAAACCGAATTAATAACTAATGAGGTTTTATTGACGAAAAAGGTGAGGAACCGAAACTAGAGCCGCGAAGAGTCGGTTTTTACATTTTCGAAAATTCTAGTTCAAAAATCCGCGGAAGTGAGTGGAAATTAATCCGGTTTTTATTATTTATTTCCGAAAATAGGTAAAACCCAGTGGAGATGAACAGATTTGTGCTAAGTGAACACTTGTGGTGAAATTAGTTACAAATACTGAAAAAGTGTAGTGGTGGACAAATCTTGCTAAGGGGAAAGCCGTTAAAATACGGCAGAAGCTGCCGGGGCGGTTCCCCCCTTAAAGTAACGTAAATAGTTTAAACAATTAAGAAAGTAGGAAAAATAGATAAAGTAGGGTAGGAAATGAAACCTAGAACAATTAATAGTAAAATTAGTAGAATTTTAGCGTTTATTTAAGCAATAGGCAAGTAGAAATACAGATTTTTCGATTTAATTTCGTTAGCTTTAGTTAAAAATAAAAGAATAGTTAGTTTATAAAATAAATAAATTAAACAAGTAGAGAGTAACATTTATAATAACTAATAGCAAATATATACAAATAATATAATATAGGTAGAATCTAGGTAGTTAATAAATTAAGTAATTAAATAAATTAAATAAATAAGTTAATAGCATTAATAGTAAATAGGAAGTAGGGTATAATAGAATAGTGTAGATGTACAAAGTATAAAATTACAAATTCTGGTTAGAAAGATAGAGAAGGCAGAAGAGGGTGAAGCTTCGGCGGCACGTTTCTACTGCTCCTGAAACAAAAGAAAGCGAACGGAAATTAGTTTTTCGCCCTGAAGGGATAAAAGTTACACGAAATAAACGATCAGAACGTGATCAGGGACTAAATAAGGAACAGGAAAGCAACCGCTATAAGAGAAAGTAGAGTTAATGAGCGAGAATTAAGCGAAAAAAGATAAAAAGCACGGAAAACAAAAGAAGAATAGGAAAGGTAGAGAATAGGCAAAGTTGATCCGATTAGGCTGAAAATCAATACATAACTATTATCGAGTACGGGCAATAAGTGAAGGGAATTCGGAGAGCTTCTCTCCCCCCTGCGACAAAATTTCGGTTTCCCCCTCCCCTTTCTGAGATATTGGAAAAGGGAGGGTCGTTTTGAGGGAGGATCGGAAGGGAAAGTAGGGGAATAGGTAGAGGGTGCCGAGCCCTTCGAAACGAGCCCTCACACGACCTAATCGGATCAAGTAGAGTTTGGCCATATACCGGGTGTCCGAAAGGCACTTAGAGAAAACCGGATAAACTGAGGGCGTGGCTCCCCTCAGGGGGCAAGAAGGGATAGGGGGATAGGGAAGGGGAATTCCCCAGGGTGAAAAAATTTCGCCGATACCCCCCCTTTTTCACGAAATACAGGCCCCGGCCAGGCGAAATATACGTCTGATCGAAAAATTTTCTACAGACCGACGGACACACACCCCGAGATCTATACGTGCGAAAAATAAAAAGTGGGGGTTCGCTAGCGAAAAACCCCCACTTCGCTCTTGTGCGGAACACAAAAAAAGAAGTTTTTGCGAGAAAAAAAGGATTAGAAATCGGAATTCAGGAAGTTATTACTAAGTATACCGTGCGCGCTATACTTAGTAATCCGTTTCAACCCAAATTCGATACGTTTTGCAAAAAATTAGTACGTCGAGTTTCATGCGGAAACTTAGTTTATTTTAAGCGAGCGAGCGTAGTTTTTAAATAAAGATAAGGCGATAGAATTAGGCTGCGAGCAAGCGTAAAACTAGAATAGTAAGATAGAATTAAGTTTAGTTAAATTGAATAGTTTTAGGCTAAAGAATTTTGTTATAATCACGAGTTTGCAAAAGCTAAAATACAGAGGAAATTTCGATATTAAAAAAAAGGGTTAGGGTTAGGGTTAGGGTTAGGGTTAGGGTTAGGGTGGCCACTCCTGTGGAACCTAGCGTATGACGCGGTGCTGCGGGTTGTCCTCCCCCCGGATACGGGTGTCATCTGTTATGCAGATGACACCCTGGTTTATGCCGAGGGGGAGGACTGGAGGAGGACCAGGCACCTTGCTGAGGCCGCCCTGGACTGCGTGGTCGGGCGAATCCGCAGAATGGGTCTGACGGTGGCCGCCGCAAAGACCGAGGCGATCTGGTTATACGGATCGTCTCGGTCGCCGCGGCCACCCCGTGGTCGGGACCTGTGGATTCGCGTCGCTGAAACCTCCGTCGCGATCGGGCCCAGGATGAGGTACCTGGGCCTGATCATAGACGGCCGCTGGCGATTCGATGGACACTTCGAGCTCCTCGCCCCCCGACTAGAGAAGACGGCAGCCGCATTGGCGCGGCTGCTGCCGAATGTCGGGGGGCCGGATTTGAATGTACGCCGCCTCTATGTGGAGGTGGTGCGGTCTATAGCCCTGTATGGGGCCCCCGTATGGCACCGCTCGCTCGAGGCCAGCACGCCCAGCCGCAAACTCTTTGAAAGAGTGCGGCGGCGGCTGGCCTTGCGGGTCATACGGGGGTACCGCACCATCTCCACCGAGGCGGCGGGACTCCTCGCCGTGATTCCGCCCTTCACTGTGGTGGCGGCGGAGCGGGCGAGGTTATACCACATCGCCCGCTCCTTCCGCCGCCCGCCGGGGGTTGAACTCGCGCGCGAGGAGGAGTTGGAGCTCGAGGGCCAGAAAAGCCAGGCCCGGACGGAAAGCTTTTCGGAGTGGAGGGCGCTGTTAACGCCCTCCGCACGTCCGATTGTCCGGGCCCTCCTGCCCATATTTTATGTATGGTGCAGGAGGCGGGGAAGGTTGACCTTCCGCCTCACGCAGGTGCTCTCCGGCCATGGCTGTTTTGGAGAGTACCTGCACAGAATGGGGCGGGAGCCGACGGCGCAGTGCCACCACTGCGGCGAAGATGTAGACACGGCGCGGCATACCCTGGAGGAATGCCCGGCTTGGGCCGGGCCGCGCCGTGCCCTGAGAGCCGCGGTGGGCGGGTGGGACCTCGCGCTGTCGACAGTGGTCGACCACATGGTCGGCAGCGAGGGGTCGTGGGAGGCGGTGGCCTCCTTCTGCGAGGAAGTAATGAAGCAGAAGGAGGCCGCCGAGCGGGCCCGGGAACGGGACCCGGGCTCCGCGAGGAGGGTGTGGGCGCGGGGACGACCCCCGCGCCGACGTGTGCCCCCTAGGAGGGGGGCGGAGAGGGTAGGGAGGGCGCGGGGGTCTCCCCCGCGTCAACGTGTGCCCCCGGTGGTGGGGGGCGGGGCGGGGTTGGCGCGGGGAGTTTCCCCGCGCCCTGTTACGCCCCCACAACTGGGGGCGGTGTACTTGGGGGCCCGGGGTGTGAGCTGACCCGGGCCCCCGGGGGGGAGCATAGCTCCCCCCGTGATAGGCCGACGCCCCCCGGGTTAGTTCCCCGGTGTAGGGGGGTGTCGGTCCGTCCCTCCCCGATTGGGGAGGGGGATCCGTGGGGGGTATTGGGTGAGGAAGGGTCGGGGCGTGCCGGATCACGCCTCCGACGGCCCTTCCTTCCGTTGGCGGCGTCTTCTTGTCTCGGCCGGGGCTGGTTCCTTCGGGACACCGGCCCCGAGCGGGACACGAAGACTCCGGGAGCTGTGGGTGGACCGAGCTGGGGCTCGGGAAGCCCAATCCGAAGGCTCCAGGGATGGGGACACCGGGCGGGTCCCTCCGCCCGTGGTCTTATAGCGTAGGCAGTGGGGGAGGCTAACCCCCTCCCCCGGGGTATGATGATAGCTGGGGGGTGTCCTGTTGAGTACTCGCGTGATCCAGGCACCTCCCGTGTAGCTTAGGTGGGCGTGAGGTTTTAGTGGGTAGTCTCCGGGGGCTCCGCCCCCCCGGAGAGAATCCTACATAACCCCGGCTTCCCCCAGGGAGTCGGGGTGTGTATAAAACATTTCCTCACGATAAAAAAAAAAAAAAAAAAAAAGGGTTGGGAGCCGAAGTCCTGGATGGATTCGGAGTTGGTGTAGGAATGACCTCGATGACGTATGTGCCTCTTGGGATTCCCCTGCATCCGCGATGAAACCTCGATGGAACTGATGTTCTCCTGAACCGGGTACTTACCTGTTTACTTACCTTCGGTGAGTTCTCAGGAGAGAGGCCCGGGGTGGAGAATTTCGGTGAAGTTGAGGGTCCATCTGGGACAAAATCCTCCTACTCCACCTCCTCGTGGTGGCTCCTGGGACTCTGTTGAGGCTTCGGCTGAAACAGATTACGAACGGAGTAGGCAGGTGCGCGGGGTGCTAATCTAGGTAGAGGTTGGTCGCCTCCAGGGACGGGACTATTGATGACGACTGTGGCAAGTTGGGAGATAGCTGGAGAGCTTAATACTCTTTTTCTGAGCTCTGGACAACATAAACAAAAACGTTTACGGTGCAGGGGGGGATACCCCAGTACCGGCGGTGAGGAAGTGGGCGAGCGGGCTTCCTCGGCGTCGTCATCCAATAACCGCGAGCTTGGGATTGTTGACCAACCGGCAACCCAAGAAGTAATAGCTACGGGTGAAGGCCCTGTTACGGGGGCTCCGGGGATGATCTCGGCGACTGCCTTCGTCGGATTATTACCGGAAATCAGCATAACGGTTGTAGGGAGTGATAATAAAAGTTTGATGGAGGAGCTGGCTGAGGTGGATAAGGCTTCGGTGAGCTCTGATATCAAACTTGGAATGAAACCCGTGGTGGAGCTTGTTAATATTTCCGCTGATATTGTTAATATGAGAAAGGCTGATATACACGGAGATGTAGAGAATGAAAAGATAGACATTCCTGAAGTAGATCCTATAGTTGAGGATCAAGACAACATATCTGTAGATAGAGGTTCTCAAGTTGAGATGATGGTTAGTACACCTGACTCTCAAAAAAGAAAAAGAGCAAGCAAGAAGAGTTCATCCTCGGAGGACGACGTTATTCAAAGATCTAAACCGAAGTCTATCAAGAAGAGGATATTAAGTGATGAAGGTAGTGTTGGTAATCCTGGTGTTCCTAGCCCGGGAACAGATAAGGTTATTAATTTTGACTGGCCGTTAGCAGCAAAAGTCAAGATTGAGAAATGGACGGAGAGTACCACTCGGGATACTCTTTTGCCAAATAATGGAAATGTTAAGGTTCATGGTAAAGATGAGGGAAATGCCGGGGTCCTTGATCCCTCTGATGGAGATGAAAAAATACATGGTACTGCGGATGGGGTCATTCCAGGGGGAGTTGGTCCTGTGATCCGAAGTATTATTTCGATTCAACCGGGTACGGATGGTCCGAAAATCATTCAGGAGATGGACCAATATACTCTATTACATAGGTCCATAACGCAGGACATTAATAGGATTTACGACTGCATTGTTAAAATAGAAAGATATATTAGCGGTAATAAAAGTGTCGCTAATGATATCAAGAAATTGGCGAACAAATTACCTGCTGCGGTGAAAAAAGTAGCCAAGAAAAAAGATCATTTCTATCGTAGTTTTGTAAATGAAAGAGGGAAAGAGAAAAACATATCTGAGACACAGATGTTTAAAGTGCCAATGAAGAGGACTAAGGAAGTGGGCACAATGACGGTGCCTATTCCTGTCGTTAGTAGGCACTTACGGGCGGATGCGTATGACGGAGATGTATCTGCATCAGATGCATTGGGTGCGGGTATTGGTTGTGACTTACCTGGGACGTCACGAGACCATGACCTGCGGGAGTTATTTTACGCTGCGATGGCTGGGGCTGCTCCTAGGTTGATGCCTACTCCGGCTAGTCGTACTAAGGTGGTATCTGAAAAAGAAAAGAAGGGAAAATTAAAAAGTGGAAAGAAGAGTAAAGGTGAGCCCTTATCATCCCGGACGAAGGGGACACCTATGGTATCTAGTCGATCGGGGGATAGAGGCTCAAAAAAAGTTTTGGGCCAAACTAATGAAGAGGAAGAAGATTCATCTGATCTTAGTTCTTCGGGGGAGTCTACCGATGACCGTGTGGATGGACTCCTACAGGTCGCTAGAAAGTTGACAAGGGAACTAGAGCAAATCAAACAGTTAAAGAGATCCAGTGCTGTTATGAAGCCGAGTCATGCCGGACCCGCTCCTATGGAAACATCGGAGGGGGAACAGGTTCCTCGGAGAAACGAGGACTGGACGATTCAAACGAAGAAAAAGAAAGGAAGAAAGAAAAAAGAAGAAGTTGAAATGGTGAAGATAGAAGAGAAAAAGAAGATTCAAGAGTGTTTGAGATTGGCGCGCGGACGCCATAACGCCTCACCGTGCTCAACCGCGCGACTGCCAATCACAGAATGTCCCGCAACACGCGCGAGAACACCGACAAACAGCGTCTGTTATCGAGGCTCGCGCGGGCAAAACCCTCAAGCGTGATTCGCGGAAAACAGGCTCGATTCTTCTGGAATGTTCTCGACGAAAAACCGGAAACATCTGCGCGTGACGAACTTCCCGAAGGATCGAGGTAATAAAACCGAGAGAGAACCGTTACTCGCTCTCTTTCTGAAATCCGAGTCAGCTGTGCGATTACGTAATAAGAAACAGAATTCGAAATCAGTGCTTATCAGTCGTTTATTATATAATTTCAATCTTTGTGACAAACTGAAACCTTACAGTGTGAAAATACAGATAATTTATTGCAAATCCGCCTTCCATTCAATTCATTCATACAGTCCGCTTTCTCCACTTTCACTCAGCATACTTTCATACCATTCCAAATACGCACTCATACACAATCCGTTAAATTTCCTCGCGAGTTTAGTTGCATTCCTTTTAGTTTCCCGCGAATCTTTCCAAGCAGGGAAAGATACGAAACATTTCTGGTCCTTCGAGCCGGATACTTTCCACGTGTCTGGCCGATACCTCTCCAGGATTTGCAATATCAAATCGAGTCAAGGGTGAGTCCAGTGCATCCGTGAGTGAATTCCATCAAGCGAATCAGCCGCGACTAAAATGGAGCTCTCAGCAAACGACCTCCTCCACAAGCAGAAAACCATCGGAGGGAAGATTGCTCGCCTCATGGACAACTTTAAGAAATCCGTCGCGCAAACAAAGATCACCATCAGCGACGTTGAGACCAGGCTGGAACTGCTCGAGGATTACTGGGTAAAGTTTCAGCAAAATCATGACGTGCTAATGTACGGACACAAAGCTGCAACCAAGGACAGCGAATATGAAAAGTCAGGCATGGCCGAATCGGTAGAAGAAACCTACCTGATACAAAAAAGCCGGCTGCGCGAGCTCGCGAATCAACTCAGAAAGAGCAGCGAAAAGGCGCCCGAGCCAAATCCAGACGAGGGAGATTCGAAGTCCGGGTCATCTTCTCTCCCAAGGATGCCGTTGCCGCAATTCAACGGAGAATACGTCGAATGGCCATCGTTTAAAGACCGATTCGTCTCGATGATCGACCAGAAAAAGGGAATGAGCGACGTCGACAAGCTCCATTACCTGAAGGGCGCTCTTCGGGATCAAGCAGCCGATCTCGTCAAGGACCTTCCGACCACGAACGGAAATTACAGAAAGGCGTGGGATATCCTTCTGGAGCATTTCGAAAACAAGCGCATTCTCGTCCGATCCTGCCTTGACAAGTTGGCAGCGCTGCCACGGATGAGAGAAAGCACGGTGCGAGAAATGACCCAGATCCAGAAAGGAGTATCCACAGTCATTAACACCCTGGACGGACTAGGCAGACCTGTGGATCAAACCGCAGATTGGTTCGTTCACTCGATTGTGAATTTGTTCGACCCCACGACCAGAGAAAAATGGGAGGAGAGCGTTACGGTCAGCAGCGAGCCTCCTTCCTGTGCAACCCTGAAGGACTTCATGATAAAGCGGCTCCAGATGATGCAGGCATCTCCAAGCTCAGCGTCCTCAGGTTCCAGCCATTCCAGACCAAGCAAATTCCAATCAAGCCAAGGTGCCAGCAAAGCGAAACCAGCAGCAAGCATGGCCAGCGTCAACCATGCAAGGAAAGGGCAACAAATTGTATGCGTGATCTGTTCAAAGGATCATTATCTCATGCATTGCTCATCATACAAAGAAAGTTCTGCGGAGGAGCGGAAATCTACTGTCGAGAAACATCAGCTGTGCAGAAACTGTCTCGGCAAGCACACCACGGAGAGCTGTCCATCGAAGAAAGGTTGCTACACCTGCGGCGAACGTCACCACACGACACTCCATGATGCATGCAAGGGCGTCTCCACTGCAGGAAGGGCTATCCACCATGCGCAGAGCTGCTGCAACAAAGACGGTGAGGTGATGTTAGCTACAGCATTGGTCAATGTTACAGATCGCTTCGGCCGTCAGCAAGTAGCGAGAGCGCTCATCGATTCTGGCTCCGAGATCACAATGATAAACGAAGGGCTAGCACAAAGGCTACAATTACCTCGGGCAGAAGCAAAGGTGGACCTGTACGGAGTCGGAGGGCAGCAGCTTGCAAGGAGCCGGGGCAGAGTCACGCTGAACGTTTCCGCCTGCCAAACAGAGGACACCATCACAGTTTCAGCGGTGATCCTTGCCAAGCTCTCAGCGTACTCTCATACCAGGACCACGGCGCAACCAGAGTGGGCGCACCTGAGAGGTTTGCAGCTTGCCGACCCAGTACCAGGGAGCAGAGCACCCATTGAAGTCCTGCTCGGGGCAGACGTCTACCCTGCAATAATAAGAGAGGGATTGAGAAGAGGGGCCCCGAATCAGCCGGTGGCTCAGCTTACCATGTTCGGATGGATCGTCACCGGGATAACAGGCTCGGCGTCCAGTCCGGTTCATGCCCAGGTGCATCAGGCAAGCATCGGGGACAGTCTCAGCTCACTCGTGCGGCGGTTTTGGGAACAGGAGGACGTCCAAGACACGGCTTCGACGTGGACAGCTGAGGAAGAAGAGTGCGAGCAGCACTTTAAAACCTCCCACTCACGCACTTCAGAGGGTCGCTATCAGGTGAGACTGCCCTTTAAAACTAACGTAAAAGTCACTTCAGGCTCCCGGACAGCAGCGTGGCACTCACTCAGGAGAATGGAGCTGCAGTTCCGAAAGGACAAAGAGTTCAAGGAGCAATACGACGACTTTCTAAAGCAGTACAGCGAGCTTGGTCATATGTCACTGACCGAAGAGACAGGGAAAGGACAACAATGCCACTACCTGCCACACCACGGAGTCTTGAGGCCCAGCAGCTCCACCACGAAGTTGAGAGTCGTCTTCAACGGGTCCTGGTCCGAGCCTTCGCAATGTTCTTTGAACGATGCCCTCCATGCGGGTCCAAATTTGTTGCCATCACTCGCTGACGTCATTCTGAGGTGGCGCAAACACCAGTACGTGGTGACAGCCGACGTCACCAAGATGTACCGGCAGATATTAGTCCATCCAGAGGATCGAGACGTACAACGAATCCTCTGGAGACGGGCGGAGAGCGAAAGGGTTCGTGAATACCGGCTAAACACTGTCACGTATGGTCTTTCATGTGCCCCATATCTAGCTGTGCGAACACTGCGCCAACTTGCTGAGGATGAGGGCTCGCACTACCCCAACGGAGCAATAGCCATCAAGAGGGACACATACGTCGATGACATCCTCACTGGAGCCGACACCGTGGAAGAGCTGATGGAAACCGCCAATCAACTTCAGCAGCTGTGCATGGCGGGCGGCTTCCCGCTCCAAAAGTGGGCGTCCAACGTGGTCGATTTGCCCCAGGACTCATCACGACGCAGTCAAGTGTTCGCAGGTCACTCCGAGAGCACAACCACTCAGTCCTCGCTGCACCACAACCAACTAGAGGAGCAGAAAACCTGGTCGGACTGCATCCACACTGCGTTAGGTCTTCACTGGTCACCACGAGAGGACAACTTTCGATACTCCCTCGCTGAGGTCACCGCTCAATCGCCAACCAAGCGCAGCATTGTTTCGAAAACCGCGCAGTTGTTCGACCCACTGGGATGGCTAGCACCAGTCATCGTACGGGCGAAAATAGCCATTCAATCGACTTGGCTGCTGGGCCTGGACTGGGACGACCCACTTCCTGCATCCATGGCTGAAGACTGGGCACTTTTCTGCGCCGAACTGAAGCTGCTCGAAAGAGTGAGGGTACCTCGGCCCTTGTCTCACTGTCCACATCCCACTCTGAGGGAATTACATGGCTTCGCAGACGCCTCCGAGCGAGCATACGCAGCAGTCATCTACTTGAGGACGAAGAGGGAGGACGGACACTGGGAAGTCGCACTCGTCACTGCTAAGAGCAAGGTCGCACCACTAAAGCAGGTCTCGTTACCTCGCTTGGAACTCTGCGCAGCACATCTCCTCGCTCGACTAGCAGAGAAAACCACTGCGACACTAGCATACACACGCACACCGATACACTTGTGGTCAGACTCGACAGTCGCTCTGGGGTGGTTATGAGCACATCCGAGCAGGTGGAAAACCTATGTCGCGAACAGAGTGGCAGACATTCAGCGTCGAGTTCCCGAGGCACAATGGCATCATGTAGCCGGGGTTGAAAATCCAGCTGACCCCGCCTCTCGAGGACTCACACCGTCGCAGTTGTTGCAGCTGACATTGTGGTGGAACGGCCCGAACTTCCTGCGAAACAGCGAGCAGTTCACGGAGGCCCAAGCAGAAATTCCTGACCACCTGCCAGAAGAAAGGAAAAAACTAGTAGCGGTAACACAAAAAGCCAAAAGGGGAATCGAGGACAACGACACCTTGATGCGGTTCTCATCCTATACCAGGCTGCTAAGGGTCACTGCTTGGTGTCGACGATGGCTTCTCAAACGACGCAAGATCTCTTCAGTCTCGAACAGCAATATCGCCGCCACCCATGGTGACTCCTCAGTCCTTTCGGTGGAGGAAATCAACGAGGCCGAGAGGTGCTGGATCCGACAAGTGCAGCAGACCCACTTTAAGGAAGAAAGGAGGCTATTAAAATCAGGCGCATGCGTTCCCTCAAGAAGCGTGCTCTCACCTCTAGCAGCGGAGATCGACAGCGCCAACATTCTCAGAGTTGGGGGTCGGCTGAGCAAAGCGCGTCTCAATCCTGACGAAGCCCATCCAATCATCCTGCCTCCTGAATCCACCTTTACCCAACTTTACATTGTTCACAGCCATCTCAAGACACTGCATGGCGGAGTGCAAGCAACGCTGGGAGCCATACGCCAGAGGTTCTGGATACCGAGGGGACGATCAAGAGTCAAAGCAGCAATCCTCAAATGCGTAACGTGTCTGAGATGGCGGGCGGAAACAGGCAGGCAGATGATGGGCCAACTGCCAGAGCACCGCGTTACTCCAGCTCGCCCATTCCATTCCACCGGAGTGGACTATGCGGGCCCGATATGGCTGCGGACTTCTCCAGGGCGTGGTCACAGAGCAACCAAGGCCTTCTTCGCAGTCTTCATCTGCATGGTGACCAAGGCCGTCCATCTCGAGGCGGTCTCCAGTTACACGTCAGAGGCTTTCCTGGCTGCTTTCCGGCGCTTCATATCCCGCCGAGGTCTCTGTGCGCACCTGTACAGCGACTGTGGGACGAACTTCCTGGGGGCAGACCGGGAGCTGCGTCGCTTATTCACCGCCAGCAGCCCTGAAAACAGATGCTTGAGGGAAAACCTGAGCAACTTACGCACTCAGTGGCATTTCAACCCACCAGCAGCGCCCCACTTCGGTGGACTCTGGGAGGCAGCCGTCAAGTCCACCAAGCACCATCTGAGAAGGACGATAGGAGAAACACGACTCACATTCGAGGAGATGTCCACACTCCTCACACAAGTCGAAGCTTGCCTGAATTCAAGGCCGCTGGCTGCTCTCTCCGATGACCCGTCTGATTTAACAGCATTGACTCCAGGGCATTTTCTTGTAGGCTCCCCGTTAAACGCGTTGCCGGAACCGTCGCTGCTGGACCAGAACGTCAACCGGCTTACTCGATGGCAGCTGATCAACCAAATGAGGGATCAATTCTGGGTGCGATGGCGAAAGGAGTACCTGCACGGACTCACCACACGGTCGAAATGGCGCCGACCACAGGAAAACCTCACGCCGGGCAGCCTGTGCATTCTCAGCGACGAATCAACGCCACCCGCACGCTGGCCGCTCGCGCGAGTGAAGGAAGTGCATCCTGGAGGCGACGGGAAAACTCGGGTAGTCACCGTGGTCACCTCGGCGTCCGAATTCGTAAGACCGATCCACAAACTGATCGTTTTACCGTTGAACGAGAACGATCGACGACCGCGTCGATTCACGTGTTGCACCGTAATTCATTCACTCGCGAAGATCGACTACAACTGCGTAGTACGCGTAAAATCGTTGAGCGCACGCGCGAGTCATTCACGAAGCCAGCCGACGTGGTCCCCCACTCCAACCACCTCGCAGTAAATTCAAGCATTCACATTGTTCATGACGACGGTAGTAACCTCAAAATTGCTTGCAGAGTTGTAAACTATAGCCCGAAATTACTGCGTGAAAATCACTGTCAATCACTAGCACTTTGTTCACTAGATATCACGACCGTTTGCATGCTCGGACATTCGACAAGTCGAGGCGGGCGGCATGTTTGAGATTGGCGCGCGGACGCCATAACGCCTCACCGTGCTCAACCGCGCGACTGCCAATCACAGAATGTCCCGCAACACGCGCGAGAACACCGACAAACAGCGTCTGTTATCGAGGCTCGCGCGGGCAAAACCCTCAAGCGTGATTCGCGGAAAACAGGCTCGATTCTTCTGGAATGTTCTCGACGAAAAACCGGAAACATCTGCGCGTGACGAACTTCCCGAAGGATCGAGGTAATAAAACCGAGAGAGAACCGTTACTCGCTCTCTTTCTGAAATCCGAGTCAGCTGTGCGATTACGTAATAAGAAACAGAATTCGAAATCAGTGCTTATCAGTCGTTTATTATATAATTTCAATCTTTGTGACAAACTGAAACCTTACAGTGTGAAAATACAGATAATTTATTGCAAATCCGCCTTCCATTCAATTCATTCATACAGTCCGCTTTCTCCACTTTCACTCAGCATACTTTCATACCATTCCAAATACGCACTCATACACAATCCGTTAAATTTCCTCGCGAGTTTAGTTGCATTCCTTTTAGTTTCCCGCGAATCTTTCCAAGCAGGGAAAGATACGAAACAAAGAGAAAGAAAAGCCTCCCAGGCCTTTACTTAGACCAAGATGGACGATCACCAGGCCGGATGCCTTGGTGATCAAGACCAAGAACGAGGAGGAATTCAAAACAATGTGTAACAAGATTAGCAATAACTTGGCTAACTTAGACATGATTAAAAGGGTTAGGAAAACTCGTACTGGCCAGATCCTATTGGAGATGAGCGAAGTCGGGGATTCGAGAGGTCTAAGTAGGGAGATACAAAAGGTCATGGAGGACAAGATGGATATTTAGGTGACGTGGGGTAAATGAAATGATATGTGACGCGATGGTTTCACGGGTAACAAAAAATATAGTTTATTCACGAGAACTGGTTAACAATTAACAAATAATAAAGACTATAAAACACAACGAGAAAGCTTGAGTCCGTGAGAAAAATGCGAAGACCAAAATATACGGAAACTCTACGTCGCGTATAACAAAACCGTCGCGGGTGACTCAGACTAAAACTCTCTGGAGCTGTCGTTCTCCGCGAGAGTCCAAAGCTTTCTGCCCTTCTCGTTTCTGAGGCGCGTTAAATAATGTCCCCGAAAAACCGTTAAAATTGGGAGAGGTTCTCCACCCCCACAAGGGCATGGAGAAAGTTTCCTCCCCCACACATTGCATCCGGGGACTTCACTCTTAAGGGTACTGTAACGGTCGAGCCGAGGTTCTGGCAATCGTCACTTAAATGACCAAGCCCTCAACCCGACCTCCCATGGTACGCACTTGAGAAGGATGGAATTTCCGCGTCCGAAAATTCCACGTTCCCACGCACCATGGTCGCCACAGATATCCATATTCTCCAGAAGACCTTTGATCTGGAGGTAAAAGATCTGGACCCCACGGTTGAGGGTACTGAGATTATTGGTAAGTTGGCTCTACACCTGGAGGCACCGGAACAAGATCTAAAGTTACGAATCTGTCGGATGACTAAGGTTGGCACGCAGATAGCCGTGATAGAGACCCCGGTAAAATACCTGAAGAAAGTAACTGAGGGTGGCAGGGTTCGTATAGGGATGACCTACGTCCAATTGAGCCCTGCCCCTAAAGTTATAAAATGCTTTAGATGCCATGGCGTTGGGCATTTTAGCACTAATTGTCAGGAAAAGATCGAGGGCAAGATCCGTTGCCGTAAATGTAATCGGGACGGTCATGACCTAAAGGATTGCAAGGAAAAAGTTTTTTATTGTCGAGACTGCGCGAGGGAAGGTCTCCCTCACCAACACCTAATCGGCTCCATGGGGTGCCCTACGTTTCGTGGCAGAATCTGGGACCTCAAGGAGCAATTTAATAGATACCGCCGTAAAAATCTTACAAATTAATTGCAATCATAGTAAGATGGCGCATGATCTTGTTGATCATACTTGTAATACATTTGGAATTGACATCGTTTGCATCCAGGAACCATATAGAACTCCAAATGGCTGGATCAGCTCGAATAATGGACTTTCGGCGATATATTTTAAAAATGATAGGTTGAGGGTCCCTGATAACTATCTGATTATTGGTCACTTTTTCGTAGGTATCATTACTGATGCTTTCACACTTGTAAATATATATATTTCCCCGAATTGTTCTATACAAGATTTCTATCAATACCTCGAGGAACTTAGATACGCGAGGAGCTCTTGGAAGAACCCCGTGATTCTTTTAGGAGATCCTGCGACGAAACGGCGAAATCCGCGTTCCGTCGCGAGCTCGCACAGCGGACCTTAGTGCGAGCCAATCCGCAACCGTCCCGAGCGCGAACCAATCGGAGCACGCCGCCGCTTCGCGAACATTTCGCGAGACGGCGCGCTCTCCGTGATCCGCGCTTTCTGCATAAATACCGGAGCAGAGCGCGTTTAGTTCGGAGTTGGCTTGGAGCTGCTCAACGGGGATCATCCCAAGCTCTTGGCCACTCGCAGCCGCGTGTGAACACGCATACTACGGCTTCTTCCGTGTGTGTGTGCGAACACGCTGGTGCTTGGTGGGACCCGTACTACGGCTTCTTCCGTGTGCGAGCGACACCAGTACCGCGAGGAGGTCTCGAGTGAGCAGACGGACGAGAGCAGTGTCTCCGGGCGCTACTACTCGTCGCGCGCTCCAGCTCTCTCCCCCCTCCCCGATTCCTTTCCGCCGATCCTGCGAAATTCGCTCACCGGTCCGCGACCAGGCGTCGCGTCACATTCGTGGCAGTCCTCATCGGATCGCAGCCGCGTTCGGAGCTCGTCTTGCACGAGCTACGACGCTGGTGACGGGAAGCTCGTTCTCTGGGCTCGCCTGGGTGCGAGCGACCCCCACCGCGATCCGATTCGGGGGCGACGGGTGGGGCGTCCCGTCGGTCCGGAGTCGGAGTAAATTCGCGGCCACCGTGCGCTCGGCCATCAGCGAGGAAACATCGATTCACTATCATCTCGCCGAGCCGCGGTGGTTCCCACCGACCAGCCGTAGACCCGGAATCCCGGAAATCCACCGAATCGGAAACACCGTAAAATAGCGAATCCTGATCGCTCCGCGTTCCCGCCGTACCAGCGAATCCTGATCGCTCCGCGTTCCGCCGTAACAGCGAATCCTGATCGCTCCGCGTTCCGCCGTACCAGCGAATCCTGATCGCTCCGCGTTTCCGCCGTAAAATAGCGAGTCCCGATCGCTCCGCGTTACCGCCGTATAAGCGAATCCTGCTCGCTTCGCGTTACCGTCATATTAGCGAATTCCGCTCGCTCCGCGTTTCGTCGTAATTTTACCGCGTATATATTAGGTTTAGATTAAAGTAAGTTTAGGTTAACGTGTCGTTTCTCGTGCTGCTACAGCCAGCCGTCGTACCGGAGCCCGCCAGCCGGGAACCGTCGTCACTACCCGGGGCAAGTCGCCGCCGGCAATAAAACACATCTTTTGCTAAAACCGCCTACGTTTATTTCACCCGCTGTCCTCTCCGCCGACCCTGGCCGCTGAGCAAATCCAGGAGAGGACAGAATTCCTTCCTCTCGCGATTAACCGCTCGCGTAAGGAAAACGCAACCGTTACAATCCTAATGCGAGGTCGGTCTTGTTCGGGGATACTATAAGCAATAAAAGAGGTACCATCTTTGAACGATATCTACAGGACATTGATTTGATCCCGATTGTGACTGAAGGAGGATTCACATATATTAAAAATACACGTAGGTCAAAAATTGACATAATTAGTGCATCTGCGGGTATTTACTCTAAGATTTGTAGTCGAGTTGACAATACTTTCAACGGTTCGGACCACCGAAATTGCATCCATATAATCGATTTTAAGGACAACAGTAGTTTCATCAATAGTATGACTTATAAAAGAAATTGGTCTTGGAATTTAAAAACTTTTGATCCCGACATATTTGGATTTAACTTTAACAAGTTAAATGGTGATATGGACTGGGATAATCTGGACTTTCATTCGGTTAAACAATATTTCAAAAATGTAAAAATGGCATGCAAACTCACAATGAAGAAGAAGACGGACAGATTTAGGTCCAGAAGTAATCCTTGGTGGACGGACGAGATGACCATACTTAGAGCTGAGGTCATTAGAACTCGACGGAAGTACCAACGAATCCTTTCACGTAATCAGTATGCCGACCGGGAATACGAGGCATACTCTAATGCCCGAAAAATGCTTCAACACAAGATCGATGATGCAAAGAATGGTTTCTGGAATGAACAAATTGAACTATTAAAATCGGATATATGGGGTAGACCCTATATTTATATCCGTAATAAGATCAAAGGTAGGAAACTCGCCCCACTGATTGATTCTTGTGACGCAAGAAGAATTCTTTCCTCGCTTTTTCCTCGAGAAAGCAAAAGTATTAGATACGACATTTTTAAATCACGAGATTCTGATCTCTGTACATACGGCGCTGAACTTGTAGATCTAGCTAAGGGTTTGAACCTGAAAAAGGCGATCGGACTTGACAAAATTCCTCCGAGTATCGTGAGATTCATAATCTGTAATGATACGGCTAGATTTGCTTCGATAATGAATGTTTGTTTGTCGTTGCGACAAGTCCCGGAATTTTGGAAGAAATCAAGAGTTATTTTAATTCGTAAAAATAACGAGAAAACTTTGCTGCCATCAGATTTTCGTCCAATCTGCATCGGGGATTGCTTTAATAAGATCCTGGAAAAGGTACTTGAGGAGCGTATTTTAAGTCATCTGGGGAACCCTCCTTTCCATCAGAATCAGTTCGGATTTACCAGGGGTCGGTCCACTGTGGACGCTCTGGATATACTAACCAAGTTTATCAGGGCAAATAACTCGAAAGGTAGATACGGAATTCTTGTAAGTCTTGATATAAAGAATGCTTTCAACAGTTTATCCTGGAAAAACATCTTCCAAAGCATGAAAAAAAGGAACTTCCCACCGCAGTTACAGGCTTTGATACAGGACTATTTGAGACATAGAGCCGTAATTTACAAGTCATCGAACGGTTTAGTCGAACTTCATGTATCTAATCCCTATCCTAAGTTATTCGTTTGTTAATTTGCTGTTTTTGTTTATCCCTTTCTGGCTAAACTAGGAACCCTTTTCCTCTTAAGGTTTGTGGTATATCCCATTTGAGTCTATCTGCAGGCTATCCCATCGTTAGATTTTGATTTTGTAAAAATTTTCGATCTATTTTTTCCGCCATCTTGTTTCCTATTTATGGTTATTTTTGGAGAATCTTTTTTCGTTATTGTTGCTATCGTTAGGAGACTGTCGTACGCCAATTTTGGCTTTAATCCGTTCTATATTTAGTGCATTATTTTTTAATTAAGCTGGTTAATTATCTAATAATCATTTCTCGATTCGCGAATACACTTTCCTCCTCGTTTTTTTTCCTGCCTGGTAGTTTTATCTTGGCCTAATTGATTTTATTTTTTATCTCTATTTAACGTTTGTTACTATCAGGTCGTTTTTTTTTTTTGACTTTGATAGCTTCTCGTGTTTCTCTGCTACTCCTACTTCGGACTAAATGCTCCTCAGGTATTTATCCCGTACCCTGACTTAGACGTTTTCAATATCAATTTTCGTTTAGCACGAAATGCTCGTGTGGCTTTATTCTTAGAGATTTTGACCAACTGTTTTTTGTTATATCCTTTCCTTTGCACCAAATTCACTTTGTACTATCTAGATTTTTGATTTTTACTTTCTAAATTATTTGTTTATAATAATTTATGTAATCTTATTTTTAGGCCGTGTGGCCTTCTTACAAAGAATTTCTAGATTCTAATTTTGGATTCAGTCCTATTGGGGAGGGAGCTAGCCCTTACTCTGCGTACTTTTTTGTTTTTTTGTTTATAAACAAATCGAAAATTTTTAAACAAATTAGGGGAAAGTTCTGAAAAATTTTTCTCTTGAGAGTGCTAGTCTGGTGGAGGAAGTGTTGCCTTTATGTTATTTCCTCCTTTCGACCCCTAATTAGTTGATAATTGATAACATGTGCACCGTCCCTGTTTTATTTCCCCCCTCGTGATCCTTGTAATAAACAATTTATAATTTTGACATCGGGGGGGTTTTGTCTATGGCTGTAGCTAGCTTTTGCACCAAATAGTTTTTTCGATTGTGATAGTTTTCGATGTTTTTTGTCGGCCATCTTGTTTTTTGTTTCTAGGTCTTTTTGAAAAATTTCTTCTCTATGTTGTCTGTCGTGTCATAAAAGTTTGTTCCAGTAATTTTGAGTCGTGTCTCTCTCCTGTACCCCGAGTTAATAAGTTTCTAAGCTTCTAATTATTTTGATTGCTTTTCTCTTTATGTTTCAGTACCGGACCCTGTTCGCGTAACCCCTTCTTAGCTTTAGTGACAATATTATTTCTTATCTCATCTGATACTGTTCGGCTTCTTTATTTTCGGTTTTTCAGTCTGATTAGATCCGTCTATGTTTACTTCCTATACTCTTTATTTTAATTTGTAGTCGTTTTTTCGCGCGGTATGTGGTACGTCGAGTTTCTTTATACTAATAACCTATTCTAATATACTATTTACATACTTATACTAATTTTATACTATTTCTCTAATTTCTCTATTGTACTTATTTCTAATTATCTCGCTTACTAATTTAGATTGTTAATCTATCAGGTATTGCTTATTTTCTACGCTATTTGTTATTCTCTCGCTTGCATGGATACGTTTACGTTAATTACGCGGTGTTGTTAGTTTCTACCTGGTGGCAGAGAAGTGGGGGGGAGGGGGGAGTTTCTGCAGCCGGCCCCGATGCGTTTTCCGGTGCGACTTCGAAGGGGCAGCTTTTCTGGTCTCAGGGTGCGTTGAACCTTGCCTGAGGCTTCTGTTTTCCTCAGCCTGGTCCCGCTTTCCAGCTTCTTTCACAGGCCTTAGTCCACACTTCGCCCCGCGGTTCACCTCCTGTCCTGGATCCGCTACGCCTGTTCGTCCTTTGTTAAAAACTGCATCGGGTGTCCCCCCGCCCCCGCTCCACCAGTGTCCTGCAAGCGAGAGAAAGTGAGAGAGAAATTCTAATACTAATAGTTTTAACATCTATTTCTTATATCTACTTTACAGTTGTGTTTATAATTAAATCTCCACTTAACTTGTGCTTCTTTTATAGTCCAGCTAGTCGGTTCGGATCCTCCGATTCCAGGTCTGCTGCGATTTCCCTTGTTTCCGGGGAATCAAGCCCTTGCTGCTCCCTTCTCCTTTCTTCTGCCTCTTTTTTCCGCAGGATTTCCCTGCAGAATGTAGCGAACGCCGTCCATGCTGTTTGTTCTTTACAGATGACTTCGATAATGTTTTCAGAACCTAGGACTTCCTCCCTGGTGCCCAGTGCTGCCCTTAGCTCCCTTCTTTCATCTTCCCATGCTTGGCAGGAAAACAAGGTATGCTCTGGGGTGTCCGGTGTTCCTGGGTGGTACCAGCATTCCTCGGATTCCGCCTTGCCGATTCTTTTCCTGAAAACATTAAAGACACCGTGGCCCGTTAGGGCCTGAGTTAGGTAGAAATCAAGCTCTCCGTGTTTCCTCTCAGTCCATGTTTTGATTTGCGGAATTAGTTTGAATGTCCATCTTCCAACTAAATCTGTTTCCCATGCTCTTTGCCATTCTACCATTGATTCCTCCTTGACCGTTCTTCTAGCCGCTTTTTTGAGGGTTGCCTTGAGCTGTTGAATTTCTTCCTCAGATCCATCCCCTTCTTCTATCTCTGCCATTTCTGGGAAGTCGTCACGAATGGGGAGCCCTCTTCTCAGTCTTGTTCTTATTTCTCCTATGTCTCTGTTGATCATTTCCTCCAATTCGAATAACTTCCTCCTTTCCTGGATCTTGAAGGTCCATGGTGTAATACCTGCTAGAACACAGAGTGTTTGAGCAGGCACAGTCCTATATGGAGAGATGACTCTGGATAAGGCTATTTTTTGCGTTCTAGTGAGAAGGCTCCCGCTGCTGTAATTTTCCAAGACCGTCGACCAAATGGGAGCTCCGTAGAGCACGATGGCTTCTATGGTCATGTAGTATAATCTTCTGGTTGATTGTCTTGCTTTCATTGCGTTTGTCATCAGGCCGCTCAGGGCGGCCAGCGTCCGAATTGCTTTGTTGGAAGCAGTTTCAATGTGCTTTTTGAAGTTTTTGCCTTCGTCGAAAATGACGCCTAGATATTTTAGGTGCGGCTTAGGTTTTACCTCAATATTGTCTATTTTTAGAGTGAAGTTTTCCCCAACGTTCTTCCTGTTGAGCATCATCACTTCCGTTTTACTTCCTGCTAGTGTCAGGCCTGCTGTCTCCATCCATCTCTTGGTATCCTCTATTATTGATTCAGCTCTTATTTTTAATCTGTTAATAGTCGCTGCCTGGGCAATTATCACGACGTCATCTGCAAAGGCTAACCTCATCGTCATTGGCGGCAGAGGACGTTTCAGAAGTCCATCATAAACTAAATTCCAGAGCAGGGGACCCAAGACCGATCCCTGCGGTACCCCCATGCACATAGGGAGCCTTACCGGTCCCTCCTCCGTCTGGTAAGTTACAACTCTTTTCCTAAAATAGTTCCTAATTAATCTTACCATGTACTCCGGAAGGGATCTCTTCTGCATTTCCTCTATTATTGCTTCCCATTTTAAGGTGTTGAACGCATTCTTGACATCCAGGGCTATCATAGCCCCGAATCTTTGTTTATTTGAGGATTCAATGGCTGCTACTCTGATCTTCTCTATGGACTGAAGGGTAGACTTGCCCTTTGAAAATCCGAATTGATTTTGGTCGAAGGGTTCGTCTCCTAGTTTTCCGAGTATTCTTTTCTTTACTATGTATTCGAATAGCTTTGCCATTGAGTCAATAATACATATAGGCCTGTACGCCGAAGGTTCTGCAGGGTCCTTTCCGTCTTTCCTTAAAAGGATGGTCTTAGCCTCCTTCCATGCTGATGGTATAGTGCTTCTTCTGATAATGCTATTATATAATGTTAGGAATCTGTCCGGTCTAAATTGGACCATTATTTTTATTAGTTCAGGCGGTATGCCGTCCACACCCGCTGCTTTTCCTGTTTTCAAAAGGGTAGCCGCCGACTTCAGTTCTTCCTGCGTGATTTCCGGAAATTCTCTATTATGAGGATATTCATCTATTCTTTCAGTTTCAGGTTCTGTCTCTTCGTTATCGTCGTCCCTGTCTCCCGGATCAGGATCATCGTTTCCTGGGTTTTGGTGACTGTTCTCCGCATCTTGGTAAGTATTTATTGTTTTCTGGTAATTATTTCTAATATTGATCTGTGGAAAAAGTCCTCTCATAACTTCCCGTGCAAAACCAATAGATAGGGACGCCGGGGGGGGGGGGTGCCCTTTTTCGCTCTTCTAATTATAGCTTTATAGGGTTTCCCCCAAGGGTCCTTCTCAATGGATTCACAGAGTTCCTTCCATGATCTGTTCTTTTCTCTGCTTATGATAGACTGTAGTTTCTTCTTTTCCCTTTTGTGTAGGAACGTTAGGATTTCTCTTTCCTCCTCTTTTTTCCTTTTCCTCGCTCTCTGTACTCTTCTTCTTAAATTTTGTACTTTTGCTCTTATTTCCTTTATTTCCGGGGTCCACCACGGGTTGTTTCTTGGTCCGGTTCCCCTACCCTGCTCTGTTTTGCTTATTGCCTCGTTACATGCTCTTATGGTTGCGGCAATAAATTTTTCTTGTTTTTGTACTGTCCAGTATTCTTCTGTATTTAGCTCTTCTTCTTCTAAGATTTTATTTAAAGTTTCTCTCAGCTTGTTGAGGCCCTGGGGGTTAATTCTCCACCTGTAAATTTTCTGGTTATTTTCCGGTCTAATAGAATCTGTCATTTTTAGGTTTGAAAGAATGTATTTATGATCCGAGGCTGATTCCTTGTTCAGGACTCTGGATATCAAACCGTCGTTTCCCAAGATCTCAGGGGTTGCTGCGAAATCCAGATAGGAAACCGAGTTTCCTCTTTCGAAGGTAGGTCCTCCCCAGGGCCTCACCGGGACGATTCCGCTATTTAGGAGGGAGTCCAAGAGGATTGTACCCTTTGCATTCTGCTCCTCCGAGCCCCAGGCGGGAGATCTTGCATTAAAGTCCCCACCGAGGACAATGCTTCTTCCTAATAACTTCTGCTGCCTGGCATACTCAAGTATTTTCTTTATTTTTAATGCGTATATTTCTTCTGTGGTGTTAGGTGAAAGGTAAGTACTTATAAAGACTATATTTTTCATTCTTACGGCTGTGAAGTCGTCCTCTACTTTGTCCGCATCCTCCTGTCTTTTGTTCCCATTATATCCCGTGATCCATAAGGCTGCGTTGCCTTTTTTCGAGTAAAGCCAGCTTCCCGGGTTAAATAGGGGCTCGGAGATCAGTACCAGGTCCGCCTTTTCTTCCATTGCAGTCTGGGTCAGCAGGCAGTGTGCCAGTCTGCAATGATTCAGGTTAATGAGTAATATTTTTAAATTGAACTTTGTTTATTACTCCCAGCTAGCTGCTGCAGGTATAATTTGTACTGGGGGCAGTTTACCGCCCCCGCGACATGTTCGGCCTTGGCTGCTGGGGTGCCTTTCCTGGTGCACAATACACAGCACCGTATCGCCTGGCACCCGTTGATTTGGTGGCCAGTTACACCGCATCGTCTGCATATCTCCTGGCCCTGGATATCTAAGCTGCAATTGTACGATAAATGTCCAAAATCATGACATCTAAAACATCTTACCAAGTTCTGCGTCCTGGCGATTCTGCAGCTAGTAAATCCTATTCTAATTTTATTTTTATTTTCCAGCTTTTCTAGGGCCTTCGCCGGGAGGTTAATAATAATTGTTTTAGTACCTCCGAAGGCGAACCTTGCAGTTTTTAGTTCAACCTCGTGTAATTCTAAATTAATTTCCTTGGCTAGTTCCGCGACTATTTCCTCTCTTTCCATGGTCGGGTCGACGTCCTTAATTTCGAAGGCTACCTTCGGGGTTAGTCTTCTGACGGCGTGCTCCTCTCCCAAGGTTTCTTTAACTATTTTTTCAAATCCTGCACTGTTAGCGTCCTTCTCCATTTCGATAATCAGATCTCCGCCTCGCGATTTCCTCACGGTTTGGATGCCTTCCATCTTATTGCCTGCGTTATTTTTTAATTCTTTAAATAGGTCTGCAAAAGTCTTTGTTCCACTAGATTTAATCATAATTGCTTCTGTTTTCGGGGGTGCTGGAATCTTTCTCTTTTTCTCCCTCTCTCTTTCCTCCTCGTTTCTTCTTCTAAGTGCTTCCTCCTCTTCTTTCTTCTTTTTGTTCGCTTGTCTTTTTTCCTCTGCCTTCTTTTTCCTCTCTACTAATGTGAATTTCTCAGTTTCTCCGGGATTGTCGTCTTGGTAGTCGGTATTGTAACCCTTTTCTTCCCTTCTCCTTTCTGTCCTGTCATCTTCTGTTTCCGTGTCTCGGTCCTCGCTTGTAATTCCTCCTCTTCGAAGTTTTCCTTTTTTCCCTAGGTTAATTCCCTTTCCCCCTCTGGATTTCAGTTCCTCGGTCACCGTGGGGCCGTATCCGGTCTGGGTGGGCGAGCTCTGGGTACCTATATCCCTGAGGTGTATGCTATCCCTTAATTTTTTATTCTCTAGTCTTAATTCGATGTTTTTTAATTTAATTATAATCGATTCTGTGTTTCTATCAGCCTGACCTGCATGGAGTTTAATAATACTTTTAGTTTTATTGGTAGGATCCGCAGTGTAATTTTTTATCTCTCTCGTCGATATTTTGGTTTTGGCTAAAAGTTTTCCCAAATCTTTAATTGCCTGTAGGATATCATCCTGGTTTCTCCCCTCCTCCTCGTCCGATGAGATATCTAATACTGTTTTGTTTAAGTTTTCCTCTTTCTTGGTTTTTTTATTTTGTTTCCTCACCACCGGGGATATAAAAGACGCGTCCGTGCTAGATCCCGAGTCTTCACCGTCCTTGCTTGGCCTTTGTCTTTTTTCACCCGTTTTTTCCATTTTTTGTTCAGCAGAAAGGTTTTTATTATCTGTGGTGTTCGGGGTTTTGGGAGAGAAAAATTTGTCCATATTTCCCCCCTCGAGGGCTTACGGCCCCCCCTTATTCCTAAAACTTCCCTCACTTGTCAGAAAAAATTTTTTATATTTTATTTCAATAGCTATCCCTATCTTTTCCTATCTTAACCCTTCGTTCCTAACCTTATCCTATTTCTTTACAGGTATATATCAGGAGATTGGTCTGGGATAAGAAACTAGAAATAGAAATTAGTATCGAAATTTCCTCTGTATTTTAGATTTCGCAGACTCGTGATTATAACAAAATTATTTAGCTTAAATCTACTCAGTTTTACTAAACTTAATTCTACCCTACTGTTCTAATTTTACGCGTGTTCGCAGCCTAATTCTATCGCCTTAAATTTTTTTACAAACTACGCTCGCTCGCTTGAAATAAACTATGTTACCGCTTGAAACTCGACGTACTTATTTTGGCAAAACGTATCGAAATTGGGGTAAAACGGGGTATTAAGTATAGCGCGCACGGTATACTTCGTAATTACTTCCTTAATTCCGATTTCTAACCCTTTTTTTCTCGAAAAACTGCTTTTTTTTGTGGTCCGCACAAGAGCGAAGTGGGGGTTTTTAACCCTAACCCTAACCCTAACCCTAACCCTAACCCTAACCCTTTTTTTTTTATCGTGAGGAAATGTTTTATACATACCCCGACTCCCTGGGGGAAGCCGTGGTTATGTGGGATTCTCTCCGGGGGGCGGAGCCCCCGGAGACTACCCACTAAAACCTCACGCCCACCTAAGCTACACGGGAGGTGCCTGGATCACGCGAGTACTCAACAGGACACCTCCCAGCTAATACATGCCACCCCGTGGGAGGGGGTTAGCCTCCCCCACTGCCTACGCTATAAGACCCCGGGCGGAGGGACCCGCCCGGTGTCCCCATCCCTGGAGCCTTCGGATTGGGCTTCCCGAGCCCCAGCTCGGTCCACCCACAGCTCCCGGAGTCCTCGTGCCCCGCTCGGGGCCGGTGTCCCGAAGGAACCAGCCCCGGCCAGAGCAAGAGGACGCCGCCACCGGAAGGAAGGGCCGTCGGAGGCGCGATCCGGCACGCCCCGACCCTTCCTTTCCCCAAAACCCCCCCACGGTCCCCCTCCCCTATCGGGGGGAGGGGGGACCGACACCCCCCACTAACCGGGAAAACTATCCCGGGGGTGTCGGCCAATCACGGGGGGAGCTACGCTCCCCCCCGGGGGCCCGGGTCAGCTCGCACCCCGGGCCCCCAAATTCAGCGCCCCCACAGGTGGGGGCGAAACAGGGCGCGGGGATACTCCCCGCGCCAAACCCCCTCCGCCCCCCACTCCCGGGGGCAACGGTTGGCGCGGGGGTCGTCCCCGCGCCCACACCCTCCTCGCGGAGCCCGGGTCCCGTTCCCGGGCCCGCTCGGCGGCCTCCTTCTGCTTGATAACGTCCTCGCAGAAGGAGGCCACCGCATTCCACGACCCCACGCTGTCGACCATGTGGTCGACCACGGTCGGCAGCGCGAGGTCCCACCCGCCCACTGCGGCTCGCAGGACACGGCGCGGCCCGGCCCAAGCAGGGCACTTCTCCAGAGTGTGCCGCGCCGTGTCGACATCTTCGCCGCAGTGGTGGCACTGCGCCGTCGGCTCCCGCCCCATTCTGTGCAGGTACTCTCCAAAACAGCCATGGCCGGAGAGCACCTGCGTGAGGCGGAAGGTCAACCTTCCCCGCCTCCCGCACCATATATAAAATATGGGCAGGAGGGCCCGGACAATCGGACGTGTGGAGGGCGTTAGCAGCGCCCTCCACTCCGAAAAAGCTTCCGTCCGGGCCTGGCGATTCTGGCCCTCGAGCTCCGACTCCTCGTCGCGCGTGAGTTCCACCCCCGGTGGGCGGCGGAAGGAGCGGGCGATGTGGTATAGCTTCGCCCGCTCCGCCGCCACCACAGTGAAGGGTGGAATCACGGCGAGGAGTCCCGCCGCCTCGGTGGAGATGGTGCGGTACCCCCGTATGACCCGCAAGGCCAGCCGCCGCCGCACTCTTTCAAAGAGCTTGCGGCTGGGCGTGCTGGCCTCGAGCGAGCGGTGCCATACGGGGGCCCCATACAGGGCTATAGACCGCACCACCTCCACATAGAGGCGGCGTACATTCAAATCCGGCCCCCCGACATTCGGCAGCAGCCGCGCCAATGCGGCTGCCGTCTTCTCTAGTCGGGGGGCGAGGAGCTCGAAGTGTCCTTCGAATCGCCAGCGGCCGTCTATGATCAGGCCCAGGTACCTCATCCTGGGCCCGATCGCGACGGAGGTTTCAGCGACGCGAATCCACAGGTCCCGACCACGGGGTGGCCGCGGCGACCGAGACGATCCGTATAACCAGATCGCCTCGGTCTTTGCGGCGGCCACCGTCAGACCCATTCTGCGGATTCGCCCGACCACGCAGTCCAGGGCGGCCTCAGCAAGGTGCCTGGTCCTCCTCCAGTCCTCCCCCTCGGCATAAACCAGGGTGTCATCTGCATAACAGATGACACCCGTTATCGGGGGGGAGGACAACCCGCAGCATCGCGTCATACGCTAGGTTCCACAGGAGTGGCCCAAGGACCGACCCCTGTGGAACCCCGCGGTGCGTCTCCCTCGTATAAACCATGCCATACCGGCCGGTGAACACCACCTCCCTGTCGCGGAGATAGTCGCCGACCACCTCCCGGAGATAAGGGGGCACCTGGAAATGGTCCAGGGCCCCCATTATCTCCGACCAGGGCAGGGTGTTGAAAGCGTTAGATATGTCCAACGAAACAGCCATCAACACCCCGCCCCGAGCGACAGCCCTTTCCCGGAGGAGGCGCAGACGCTCTAATGCGTCTATTGTAGAGCGCCCCCTCCGGAATCCATACTGGCTGTCGCTCAGGTCGGGACCACCCCGCGACAGGTGCTCGACGAGGCGGGCGGCAATTATTCTTTCGAATAGCTTGCCCGCCTCGTCGAGTAAACATACCGGCCGGTATGCAGAGGGAGACTCTGCGGGTTTCCCCTCCTTGTGGAGGAGAACCAGGCACGCTTGCTTCCAAACAGTGGGGAAGACTCCCCGGCGCAGGCTCGTGTCCATGACGCTCCTGAACGCCGGGGCGAGGACCTCTATGGCTAAGACCATTACGCTCCCGGGAACCCCATCGGGGCCAGGGGCCTTATTGCCCCCGGCCCGGAGCTCCCGGACGGCCCGGTCGAGCTCCAGCTCGGTGACCCGGAACTCGTCCGACCATCCCATGGTCGGACCTGGGGCGCGTACCCACCTCCCCTCCTCCGCGAGGGGGAAGAGGGTATCGATAACGCGCCCCAGAAGTTCCGGGTCCAACCTCTCCGTGACAGGGGACGCCCGGGGGCGGAGCTTCCCAAGCACCGCCTTATATGGGCGTCCCCACGGATCGTCACGGAGGGTGACCAGGAGCTCGTCCCAAGCCCTGGCCTTAGCTGCGGCAATAGCTCGCTTGAGGGCCACGGCCGCCGATCTGTACTCCCTGTACAGCTCGGCGACCCTCGGCTCCGCGTCGCCGCCCAGGAAATGGCGGCGACGGGCGCGGGTGTACTGGCGGCGGGCACGGCCGGCCGAACAACGGAGTTCGGCCAGCCCGCCCGACCACCAGTAAACAGTCTTTCTCGGGGGCTGAGCCTGGACCCGGGGCATCGCCACGTCACAAATCATTTGTAACGTGTCCCGGATCCAGGCCGCCCCCTCATTCACCCCGCGCTCCCTGGCCGAAGGCCAGGCGGAGCCGATAATCACGGCCCTCAACAGGTCCCCGTCTAGTCGCTTCAGCGCCCATCTTGGCGCTGAAGGGGTGCCACGTCGGAGGGGCGTGTAACGGCGGGTCCGAGACCACTGCCACGTCCATCAGGACGTAGCAGTGGTCCGACAAGGTCTCTCCATCAAGGACCCGCCAATTGGACACACGGCGTGAGGCGGCGGCCGTCGCAAACGTAACGTCCACAATGGACCAGCCGTTCCACCTCACGCACGTAGGCACGGAGCCCCGGTTAATCAACCGGAGCTCCATCCCCTCCGCCCAGTCTTCTAGGACTCCGCCTCGGGTGTTGGTCCTGGGGTTACCCCACGTGGTGGACCTCGCATTGAGGTCCCCCAGGACCAACACCGGACCGGCTATATATGGGGCTATCATCAGCCCCAGCCGGTCCAAAAACAAACCGAGTTCGGCGGAGTCGCAGCTGGGTGAGTTGTAGCACCCCACGACCAGAAGTCCTCCCCACTTCACTAAAATCATCCCCCTGCCCAGTTCGACCACGGAGCAGGGGGGTACACTCGCCGAATGGCGATCCCACCACATCGCTACGGAGCCGTCAAGGTCACCGGACCAGTGTGGATGGTCCGGGACCCTGTACGGCTCCGTGGCGACGGCCAGGCCAACCCCCCACTCCGCCAGGCATTGGATCATCAGGTCCTGGGCCCGGCGGCAGTGGTTGAGGTTGGCCTGGAGTACCGGTAGAGGGGACCGGCGCGGAGTGTGGGCCATTATTGGGCCCCCGCGCTAGTCCCCTCTCCAGCGCCCTGCGCGGGTGTCGGGGGGGATGACTCCCCCGACCCGCCAGGGGCCACCTCCACCTCCATACCCTCCCCCTGCTTATCGGTTGGGGGAGTGGCCGTCTTCGTCGCCGGTGTTGCCGGTGTTTGGGGGGGCGCCACACCGCCCACCCCTTTTACCCTCCTGTTGGCCTTTGGGGGCGGGGAGCACGACTTGCTCCCCGCCTTGTGACCCGCCGGTCGGCCGGCCGCGGCACACACCACGCAGTGGGGTGGTGCCTTGCAATCCACCGCCCGGTGGCTGGCATCCCCGCAGCGGTAACAGTGACCGCTGCGGTCGACCTCTGCAGTGCACCGCTGCCTGACATGGCCAAGGGCCAAGCAGCGGAAGCACTGCATTGGTCGTGGTGCCAGCACCACCACCTGGGCGGTGGACCACCCCACGCGTACCTTACCAGCCTTCTCAATGGCTAAGGCCGCCACGGCCGGGCACTGCACCCAAATGGTGCCGAGTCCGTTGGGCGGGGCCTTCAGCTCCCCCACCCTTACGGACCCGGCGGCGCAGCCCCCGGCCCCAGCCACCGCCTCCACTACCTCCTGGGGGGTAACCGAGACCTCCAGGCCCGTCAGGCGGAATTCCGCCTTCTTGACAGGCCTGGAGACCCTCACGTCCATACCCCCCAGGACGGCGGCCATTTTGGCGGCCAGAGCGTCGGCTTTGGCGCCCCCATCGGCACCAGGGACCTCAATGATGAGGCCCCCGGTTACCGCCCTCTTCCAATGGAGGGCCCCAATGCCGAGGGCGTCGAGATCGACGCCCTGGCGGGCCCTCCTAATGGCCTCCTCGTACGAGGCCTTACTCCCCTCCGGGACGGTGACTGATACCGCCGCCGAGCGGGGGGGAGCCTTCACGCGGGCCGTCGCCTTTCCGCCCTTTGAGGTTGGGGCGGCGGCCTTCTTGGCCTTAGTGGCTGCTGTCGGTTCTTTGGCCGCCGCATTGGCCACCGCAGCCGTAGCCTTGGCCGCCGCCAGGGCCCTCCGGCCCAACACTTGCGCCCAGGTTTCCCCTTTTGGGGGGGTCCGGCTTCGGTGCCGGTGGTGGCGCCGGCTTGGCCTCCTCGGCCTTCTTCGCCTTTTTCTTCTTCTTCTTCTTTTTTCTTCTACCGCCCCCTCCCTCCCCTGGGATAGGGGCCGGCTTAGGCGGCGCAGGCCTCGGAGCCGGCGTCGGCTGTTTCGCGGGCGGGGAAGGCCGCGGTAGGGGGGGCTTGCGTGCTCCCGCGGCCGGGGCAACGGCCGCAATCGCACGCCCGAGCTCCACCCGCATCTCCTGGCGGATGGAGCTCAGTCCCGCCTCCATAAGTGCCCGCATCTGGGCCATCAGGT
This sequence comes from Halictus rubicundus, assembly GCF_050948215.1. Taxonomy (NCBI): domain Eukaryota; kingdom Metazoa; phylum Arthropoda; class Insecta; order Hymenoptera; family Halictidae; genus Halictus; species Halictus rubicundus. The sequence goes on along the minus strand of NW_027488635.1, from coordinate 695,044 downwards.
CCGATGCGGGCCCCGCAGCCTCCTCCCTCACGCCGGGGGGCGGCAGGGGAGGTTCATCCCGCAACCGCTTCAAGGCCACCAGCTCTCCCCTGATGGCCTCGAGCGAATCGCGGGTCTCCCTTAATTCTCTGGCGAGCGCCGCATTCTCCTCAATCAATGCGGCGTCCCCCGGTCCCTTGCCGACGGCCGGCCGGAGAGGTGCGTCCCGCAACCGCTTGACCGCCATCAGTTCCCCCCTGATGGCGGTCAACGTGTCGCGGGTCTCGCGGAGCTCCCTCTCCAGCGCCGTGTTCCTCGCGCGGAGAGCGCTGTCCCCGGGGTCCGCGACGGGCGGCAGGCAGGAGCTGACGGAGGGGTGTCCAACCTGGACGCCCCTGGGGTCTAGCTCCCGCGCGCACGCCTTTATCTCGCCGGAGGCCTCCCGGAAAGCCTTAAGGAAAGTTCCCTTAAGATTTCCGGACCTCTCGGCAATGTCGCGGACCTCCTCTGACCGCTCCACCATACGGGCGGTCAGTTCTCCAGGGAGCAGGCCTCTGATGTCCGGCGGGACGTCACCCTGCCTGTCGCGCTGGCGGAGTGACCGGGCTGGCGAATCCAAACGGGTGCGCTTTGCGCCCGCGCCGCTCGATGAAACGCGCGAAACGCGCGAAAGGCGCGAGATGGTCGACAGGCGGTCGTCCTCCATCTCGAGCACCGGAGTGCTCCACCCAGGCCGGGGCCTGAGATCCCGGGGAACCGGGGCCGGCGACGGCCTCGGCTCCTCCACTCCCAACTCGACCACTTCCGGGTGTGGTTCCCCCTCCTTAAACTCATCATTTTTATTTATTGCACAATCCATACTTGATCCCACGAGTATGGCGGGAAATAAATGTCCACCTGGGCAGAGCCCCCACTACCCAGGCAAGCCTATTTACAACGGGAGGTCGGCAGGCATCCCGAGGTGTACAAACGCTAATGAGCGGTGCATCCACCGCCCACCCCCGGTGCTTAGTCCGGGAGTTTCCCCTCGCCACGTTTACGATAGCTTGGGAATAGAGACTTTTTTATAGAGGTTTATCCTCCTCGCAGGCCGGCCGATTAAGGCAAGCCCCCCGTTCCGGTAAAACATGACCACCGGTTTACGGTATGGGGCCCTGCGGCGACCTCCCCGGTCGTTACCCGCAGGACACAGAGCCCGCGGTTTTCATCCCTCCGTGTGAGCCTTACCGGCATGGGAGGCCCTGCCAGGATCCGAAGATCCCGCCGGCATCGCCTCATACATCATTGGGACTACTTCCCGCGGAATGCCCCTCGCTCCGTTAGCAACACACAACTATGTGTGTTCCCAGGGTCCACCACGAGGAGGTGGAGCGAGAGGACTTTAGACCTGTGACATCCCTCAAATAGAGAGAACGGCTCGACAGTGGGACAGCTGGTCAGCTTTTTTTTTTTTTTTAAGGTATTTGTCTAAATATATTTCGTCCAGATACAATAATCGTTATAGATTCGTGCATTCTAAATTCCGATTAACACAAGGGAGTCTAAAATCGTTTGTGACGGGTATCCGTCGGGGTGGAGGGAGTGCCGACTCAGCCGGCTGCTAGGGGTCGGTAGCGCCTCGAGGAAGAATAACTGGTAGTCGTTTTCTGGTGGAATACTTGTGTTTATTCTCCGTATTCTCTCTGTACAGTGGGTGCCCACAGGTGGCGTGATTGCGGCGGATCGGTAGCGCGGCGGCGCGGTATCGCGGCGGCGCGGTATCGCGGCGGCGCGGTATGGCGGTGGTATCGCCTCGATGTCGGGGAGTCGGTTAGGGTTCGCAGGACGGTCCCGCAGGCTTGCGCCCCTCGGGGGAGGGATTCCGGCCCGTTTGCACGGTGCCGGCTCGGATGAGTTTCCCGTAGGCTTGCGCCCCTCGGGGGAGGGATTCCGGCCCGTTTGCACGGTGCCGGCTCGGATGAATTTCCCGTAGGCTTGCGCCCCTCGGGGGAGGGATTCCGGCCCGTTTGCACGGTGCCGGCTCGGACGATTTTCCCGTAGGCTTGCGCCCCTCGGGGGAGGGATTCCTGCCCGTTTGCACGGTGCAGGCTCGGATACGGGAACGAGGGTGTCTGGCGGAAACGGTGGTTTCGGTGGGAACGGGGTGCGGTCGGGTTGGAGGTACAGCGGAGGGCTTACTCGGCGGTCGCTTTCGGTCTCGCATGCCTGGCCTCAACTGCCCCGATTGCTGCTTCTCGCGGCCTATTTATCCTTCCCACCGCCCATTTCCACTCGCGAGCAGCCGGCTCGTCGCGGCGGCCACCTCGCGGCCGCGACGGGAGGCTGTGCTCGGCCGCGGTCTCGGCGCGCTCGCTGGGAGTGGGGCGGTGGGAGGCGCGGTGTTAGGCGGGGAAGTCGCGGGCCTACTACATACCCGTTACACGTTTAATTTTGTATTTCTAATTCTAACGCTCGCTATGTAAGTATTTTTTCTCTTATGTTTAATCCTTATAATATAATATAATTTCCTAGTCTAGCCTAATCTTATTCTTTCCTTATCTTATTTTATCTAAAATATTTTCTTTAATTCTTATTTTTTGTTTTTTCTCGCTTAGCCTACAGCCTACTTATATCTAATTAACTAAGTGAGTACGCCTTAAAGATAAAGATCTATATATTACTCCTATACCTATGGTTAATCTATATATTACTCCTATGCTTAATGTTTATCTTATTTTCGTATTTTTTGGAAAAATTCGTATGCGGAGATTTTTTTATGTACAGGTTATCTTCCCGTAAATAGTTTGTTCCGGTTTCCTGGCTACTCGAGGTAATAATATTTTTTGTTTCCGAATTTTTTGCAAGAGAGAAGTGGGGTTTTTTGGGTTATTAACCCCCCCTTTTTCTTTTCCTGTTGTATAGCCCTTTGTGTTTGCGGAACGCGGCCTATGAAAAATTTTTTCAAAAAACGGTTCCTTCTTGTTCAAAAAGCGTTTTTCTCGGAAAATAGTGGGGGTAGCCGGGTTTTTTCCTCACGACGGGGTTTTCCTAAACCGCTCCCCCTACCTATTTCCGAAAATCATATTCCGAAGGGGGCCACGCCCTCAGTTTGTTATTTTTTATTGGGTTATTTGTTGGACACCCTATATATCTCCAAACTATACTTTGTCCGATTCCTTCGTGCGACGGCTCGTTTGATAGGTCTCGGCTTCCTATTTTTTATTCTTTATTTTATATACCGGTAAGTCCTATGCATCTACCCCTCCTCCTCGTTTTCTCGAAACTGGGGGGGAATTTGCGAAAATCGTTTTCAGGGGGGAGAAGACTTCTCCTCTTCCACCCCTGGTTATTGCCCGTCCTCGGAAATACCTATCTCTTGATTTTCGTTCCGATCCGATTATTTTTCGTTATTACCCTAATCGATAAACTACCTTTTCCCGCTTTTATATGCGGTGTGTCGTTTGTTCTTCCTAAGTTTCTATATACTTTTCTCATGTATCGTCCTATCCTACCTGGCACCTGTCTACACTAAGTGGTCGCACGGTATTTTTAGGGAACCCCTAAGAGGGAAGTGGGGGTTTTTCTATAATAAACACCCACTTTTTCTTTCTTTACCGTATAGCCCTTTGGCTCCTTGTTCCGCGGCCTGTAGAAAATTTTTTCCAAAAACGTGCCCTTTTCTCAGTAAAAACGGTTTTTTGGTAAAGTAGTGGGGTTAGGCGATTCGTGACGCAATCACGGGGTTTCCTTCAACCCCCCTACACCTACTACCCGATACCCGGCACCAAAGGGGACCACGTACTCGGAATTTATTATTTTCTTCAATTACTTTTTGGTCACCCTATATATACTAAACCTAAACTTTGTCCGATTGAGGTGTTAGTGGGCTCGATTTATCCGTCTTGGCTTCGGTGTTATTTTAGCTACACACGGCCCTGAATTACTTCCCAAAATCCCCCTCCCCTTCTCGATTTCTCGGAAACGGATGGTTAAAATGGAAAATTTGTTTCAGGGGGGAGAAGACTTCTCCGCTTTTCGCGTCTCTTGTAGGCCGTCCTCGGAAATACCTAGATCTCAACTTTGAAGGGCCTACTATGATTTTACACTTTTGGCCTAATTCATAAAAATTTTTAAACAAGATTTTATCCGAGGGGGATCTCTACTTTTGCTTTAATCCTGCTATCGTACGGAGTCTTTGTCCTACCTTATGGTTTTTTGACCGACCCCTTGCGATTCTTTCTCCTTATCTCTTTTCGTCCTTGTCTTTCAGCGAAACTGCGTATTGTTCTCACTTTGTCTTTCTCACAGTATGCGTCGGAGCATACATATATTTACCGCACGTCTTCACTGTGATCGCGTGAGATTATTTAATTTCTGCGCACTAATTTCACTTTACTTTTATTTCGCCCGTTATATTGTAGTTATAGTCGATCTGGTTTTTAAAACAAAGTTTCTAAAATTCTAAAATTCTCAAAGTTCTTTTGATTTAAAACCGACCGGGTTCACTACCTATATTTCTTCCGAAAGAATACCGCGGTATCCGCCCTTATACAAAGGGAGGCTTTTCAGCCAAAACGCGATAACTTGCGGGTAATTTATTTCGCTTTTAGCTTGATAATTCGAGAGATGAAAAGCGTTCGTAGTCTATTTTCAAAGTTCAAAATTCCGAAAATTGCTCAGCTGATATCCGTACTGAGTGGTAACTCGATTCGTTCTCAACCCTAACCCTAACCCTAACCCTAACCCTTTTTTTTTTTTTTTTTAATATCTAAATTTCCTTATTTATTTCATTTCCATATATACGTTCTAATCTTATAATTCCTATTCACTATCGCTCGCTATATGTTTTTTGTTCTAGGTTCTAAGTCACGCTTGACTCCCGCTATCTTAAAAATTACTGCTCGCTGTTTTTCTCGGAACTCGGCCTATTCGGTTGCTGGCTTTAAGCCGGCTCGCTCGCCTAAAATTTACAATTTTGTATTGATAACTAAAAAAATAAAATTACGCCCTTCGCGTTCCTCGGCCCTTGCCCTAGGCTCTAGAATCCTAATCTAATCGATTTTTGCCTTCCTGGCCCTGTCTCAGTCCAAAAACTCGCTTGTTCGTGAGGATTTCGGCTTAAATCCTTCACTACTTTCCTCCTGGGGGGTTCCTAGGCTGGTATACGCGTTTTCGCAATTTTTTGTTCTAAACGCTTTTACTCCAATATTTCTCTACCTTGTTCTGCACGTACTCGGGTCCGGTCGTAGCTGTCGCTACCTCTATACCCGGTGCCCGGCCTACAAAAAAGATTTGGTCGCCGATTTCTCGGCTACCGTTTGGGCTATCAGAGAAATTCTTTTTTGTGCGTATAGCCCTTCTTAGGGAGCACCGATCGTATATTTTCTCTTTATCAAAATTATGTCTCCTTCTGTCACGTGACACCGTTATCTCGGCCCCAGGTGGTCCGATCGAGAAACCGACCCGCCGGCAATCGTAATCGATCGATTTCGATTGTCGGTAGCGATCTCTCTCCCGGGTGTCTAAAATACCCCCACCGAGTTTGGAGTCCCAACTCGGGTATTTACCTGGGGTCGATTTTAACGGTGTACACTGTATATATGAAAGTTTGGTGGGAGGTCCGGAGGGCCCTAAACCTTCTAAATCCGTTTGGACCTTCCCGACAGCCCTTTTGGTTCGAAAGTTATTCAACAATAACCGCCGGGCCACCAAACATGTATCGCCCTGTAGAATCAAAATTGTTCAGAAACGTGTCAATATCAACCTCCCAAAAAATTTCCGAATTTGGATGATTATTTCCTATAGTTGCTGTTAAGTTAACCCTTTTAGAGGCCTCGGACGAAAATTTTTTATATCGGGAATTTTATTCCTTGGCCCATACGGTTTTTATTTCCCTGGTTGTTTTTACTAAAATTTCGCTATTTTTGGAATAAACCTCAGTTCCAGCTAAAAATAGCCTATTCCGGTACTTTTTAATCGACCTATACACGTTATTTTATATCTAATCTAGCCTAAGTCTATTCTTATAATTAATTACTTGTATTTTACCTATTAACTACGCTCTTTTCACTATTTTACCTACTTCTAACTATTATTTTTTAACCTAATTTATTCTTTTTTTATCTAGTTATTTATTTAGAGGGGGGATAGAGGCCCCGGCCCCCGGTTTATAATTGTTTGTAGCGGAGGCTTCCCCTTTTTACTCTTTCACTATTTCACTTTCACTTGTTTCGAGTGTTTTTCACTATATTGTACCCCAGTTTTCACTTTCTTCAACTCTCGATCGTTTCCACTTTCACCCCTCTCTCCAATAAATCCGATTAATTTCAAACCAATCAACCGATTTATTCTCAAGAGAGAGATCAGGAATCGCCACTGAATTTCGAATTTGGTCTGTCTCGACTGAAGACTCAAATCGTTCTCAACCCTTTTTTTTTTTTTTTTTTTTTTTTATCGTGAGGAAATGTTTTATACATACCCCGACTCCCTGGGGGAAGCCGGGGTTATGTGGGATTCTCTCCGGGGGGCGAAGCCCCCGGAGACTACCCACTAAAACCTCACGCCCACCTAAGCTACAGGGGAGGTGCCTGGATCACGCGAGTACTCAACAGGACACCTCCCAGCTAATACATGCCACCCCGGGGGAGGGGGTTAGCCTCCCCCACTGCCTACTCTATAAGACCCCGGGCGGAGGGGCCCGCCCGGTGTCCCCATCCCTGGAGCCTTCGGATTTGGGCTTCCTGAGCCCCAGCTCGGTCCACCCACAGCTCCCGGAGTCCTCGTGCCCCGCTCGGGGCCGGTGTCCCGAAGGAACCAGCCCCGGCCAGAGCAAGAGGACGCCGCCACCGGAAGGAAGGGCCGTCGGAGGCGCGATCCGGCACGCCCCGACCCTTCCTTTCCCCAAAAACCCCCCACGGTCCCCCTCCCCTATCGGGGGGAGGGGGGACCGACACCCCCCACTAACCGGGAAACTATCCCGGGGGGTGTCGACCAATCACGGGGGGAGCTACGCTCCCCCCGGGGGCCCGGGTCAGCTCGCACCCCGGGCCCCCAAATTCAGCGCCCCGCGCGGCCCGGCCCAAGCAAGGCACTCCTCCAGAGTGTGCCGCGCCGTGTCGACATCTTCGCCGCAGTGGTGGCACTGCGCCGTCGGCTCCCGCCCCATTCTGTGCAGGTACTCTCCAAAACAGCCATGGCCGGAGAGCACCTGCGTGAGGCGGAAGGCCAACCTTCCCCGCCTCCCGCACCATATGTAAAATATGGGTAGGAGGGCCCGGACAATCGGACGTGTGGAGGGCGCCAACATCGCCCTCCACTCCGAAAAAGCTTCCGTCCGGGCCTGGCGATTCTGGCCCTATTGGCCTTCCTCGGCCTTGGCCGCAGCCTTGGCCTTCCTCCCCAGGACCTCTGCCCAGGTCTCCTCTTTCGGGAGACCCGGCTTCGGTGCTGGGGGCGGCGCCGGACGGGCGACCGGAGGCTGGGGGATCTCCCCAGCCTTCTTGCCCTTCTTCTTCTTCTTATTCTTCTTCCCCGTCACCGGGGAAGGGGCAGGGTCCGGCGTTGGCGGCACAGGCGCAGGTGTCGGCGAGGCCGGCGGCACGCGCGGCGACGGGCGGGGGAGCCCACGTGCCCCCGTAGCTGGGGCAACGGCCGCCACCGCGCGGCGGAGCTCCACCCGCATCTCTTGGCGGATGGAGCTAAGCCCCGCCTCCATGAGCGCCCGCATTTGGACCATCGGGTCCAATGCAGGCGCCGCGGTGTCCTTGACGACAGCCGGCGCAGGCAGGGGGGCAGTGTCGCGGAGCCGCTTGACCGCCATCAACTCCCCCCTGATGGCTTCGAGGGAGTCGCGGGTCTCCCGCAACTCCCTCTCCAACGCCGCGCAGCGCTCCCGTAGGAGGCCGGCCTCGGCGTCCGTGAGGGACGAGGGGTCAGAGCCGACCGCAGGAATTCCCCCCGGAAATCCCCTGCGGTCGATTTCATTCGCGACCTCCTCGATGAGGTCCGAGGACTCGCGGAATCCCTTCACGAAGGTCCCTTTTAAGTTCCGACTCTTGTCGGCCATGTCTCGGTTTTCCCTGGCGAGTTCCACGAGGAGGGCGGTCAGCTCCCCGGGGAGCAGGCCCCTCACCTCCGGGCGGGGTAGCTGGTAAAATCTCACGTCCCCGTCCAGTCTGTCCCGCTTATCGGACGGGGTCGGCGACGCTCTCCCCGGAGTCGGGGTGAGCGGGCGTTTGCTGCCCGCACCGCTGGTGGAGGGGGCGGCCGACCCGGCCGACGTGACCGATCTGGCCGACATGACCGATCTGGCCGACGTGACCGATGCTCGGTCCTCCTCCCCGATGGGTCCAGCGTGCCCCGAGGTCCCCTTCCTCGGCCGAAGCTTCAGACGGTCGACCGGGGCCGGTGGTCCCATAACCCGTGGTGGCACAGGTGCCACCACAGCTCCCCCCTCAACCACTTCCGGGTGTGGTTCCCCCTCCTTAACCTCATCGTTTTTATTTTTTGACAAATCCATAGTAAGTCCCACGAGCGTGGCGGGAAAAGAGGTCCACCCGGGCAGAGCCCCGACTACCCGGGTAAGGCTAGATACACACTGGAGGCGCCAGGTATCCAGTGGTGGTTGGTGCGCTCGCGACTGGTGTACCCCACCAGCCACGCCCTGTTGCCAGGGCGTACCCTCTCACCGCGCACCGAAGCTTAGGGTTGGGGATTTTTTATAGAGGTTATCATCCTCGCGGCCCGGCCGGTTAAGGCAAGACCACCGTTCCGGTAAAACATGACCACCGGTTTACGGCAAGAGCCCTGCGGCGACCTCCCCGGTCGTTATCGCAGGACCCATTCCGCGGTTTTTCATCCTTCCGTGTGAGCCTTACCGGCAAGGGAGGCCCTGCCAGGATCCGAAGATCCCGCCGGCATCGCCTCACACATCATCGGGACTACTTCCCGCGGAATACCCCTCGCTCCGTTAGCAACACACAACTATGTGTGTTCCCAGGGACCACCACGAGGAGGTGGAGCGTAGAGGATTTTAGGGATATGACCGCCACCACTGTGGCATACCTAGTAGTGGATCCGAGTCACCACTACTAAGCCCATATCCCCTCGGTCCCCACCCTAACCCTAACCCTTTTTTTTTTTTTTTTTTTTTTTTATCGTGAGGAAATGTTTTATACATACCCCGACTCCCTGGGGGAAGCCTGGGTTATGTGGGATTCTCTCCGGGGGGCGGAGCCCCCGGAGACTACCCACTAAAACCTCACGCCCACCTAAGCTACATGGGAGGTGCCTGGATCACGCGAGTACTCAACAGGACACCTCCCAGCTAATACATGCCACCCCGGGGGAGGGAGTTAGCCTCCCCCACTGCCTACTCTATAAGACCCCGGGCGGAGGGACCCGCCCGGTGTCCCCATCCCTGGAGCCTTCGGATTGGGCTTCCCGAGCCCCAGCTCGGTCCACCCACAGCTCCCGGAGTCCTCGTGCCCCGCTCGGGGCCGGTGTCCCGAAGGAACCGGCCCCGGCCGAGGCAAGAAGACGCCGCCACCGGAAGGAAGGGCCGTCGGAGGCGTGATCCGGCACGCCCCGACCCTTCCTCACCCAATACCCCCCACGGATCCCCCTCCCCAATCGGGGAGGGACGGACCGACACCCCCCCAAACCGGGAAACTAACCCGGGGGGTGTCGGCCTATCACGGGGGGAGCTGTGCTCCCCCCCGGGGGCCCGGGTCAGCTCACGCCCCGGGCCCCCAAGTTCGCCGCCCCCAATGGTGGGGGCATAACAGGGCGCGGGGGAACCCCCCGCGCCAACCCCACTCCGCCCCCCACCACCGGGGGCACACGTTGACGCGGGGGAGACCCCCGCGCCCACCCAACCCTCTCCGCTCCCCTCCTGGGGGGCACACGTCGGCGCGGGGGTCGTCCCCGCGCCCAAATACGCCTCGCGGAGCCCGGGTCCCGTTCCCGGGCCCGCTCGGCGGCCTCCTTCTGCTGAATAACTTCATCGCAGAAGGAGGCCACCGCCTTCCACGACCCCACGCTGCCGACCATGTGGTCGACCACGGTCGGCAGCGCGAGGTCCCACCCTCCCACTGCGGCTCGCAGGACACGGCGCGGCCCAGCCCAAGCAGGGCACTCCTCCAGGGTATGCCGCGCCGTGTCCACATCTTCGCCGCAGTGGTGGCACTGCGCAGTCGGCTCCCGCCCCATTCTGTGCAGGTACTCTCCGAAGCAACCGTGGCCGGAGAGCACCTGCGTGAGGCGGAAGGTCAACCTTCCCCGCCTCCTGCACCATATATAAAATATGGGCAGGAGGGCCCGGACAATCGGACGTGTGGAGGGCGTTAACATCGCCCTCCACTCCGAAAGACTTTCCGTCCGGGCCTGGCGATTCTGGCCCTCGAGCTCCTCCTCCTCCTCGCGCGTGAGTTCCACCCCCGGCGGGCGGCGGAAGGAGCGGGCGATGTGGTATAGCTTCGCCCGCTCCGCCGCCACCACAGTGAAGGGTGGAATCACGGCGAGGAGTCCCGCCGCCTCGGTGGAGATGGTGCGGTACCCCCGTATGACCCGCAAGGCCAGCCGCCGCCGCACTCTTTCTAAGAGTTTGCGGCTGGGCGTGCTGGCCTCGAGCGAGCGGTGCCATACGGGGGCCCCATACAGGGCTATTGACCGCACCACCTCCACATAGAGGCGGCGTACTTTCACATCCGGCCCCCCGACATTCGGCAGCAGCCGCGCCAATGCGGCTGCCGTCCTCTCTAGTCGGGGGGCAAGGAGCTCGAAGTGTCCATCGAATCGCCAGCGGCCGTCTATGATCAGGCCCAGGTACCTCATCCTGGGCCCGATCGCGACGGAGGACCCTAACCCTAACCCTAACCCTAACCCTAACCCTAACCCTAACCCTAACCCTAACCCTAACCCCTAACCCTAACCCTAACCCTAACCCTTTTTTTTTAAGATCACAATTTCCTCTTTATATTTTAGTTTCGAAAATCCTTATAAATTCATCAGTTCGGTTGTTTCGCTCGCTTAATACCCTATCCTTAGTATCCTAATTTAACAATACTTATCCTTAAAAGCTCTAATATATCGCTTAGACTATTACTAACAAACCTAATAACTAAGTCTACCGGAGGGAACTCGGCTTTCTACGCTCGCACGCTCGCACGCATTTATTCTAGTTAATTATATTTACTTCGTATAAAAGATATCTAACTAACCTAAGCTAAGTTTTACTTACAATTATTTTTCGTAATTATAGTTGCGCTTAGTATTACTGCGTATTTCATCCTAAATCTATGTCCTACTCGTATGTCTAATTTCGGCCCCGAATTTTGTAAAAATCCGCGTTTTTCTGTCTCGGCGCAAGAGTAAACTGCGGTTTTTTGACTAGTAAACCCTATCTTTTTATTGTCTTGTTGATTAGTCCTCGGGTTCCCTATCACCCGTGGTAACCAAAATTTTTTCGTAGAATCGAGCCCTTATGTTCGCAAAACCCGGTTTTTCGTTAAAAAGTGGGGGTTTTTTGGTTTCGGTCGCAAGACGGGGTTCTTCCCCTAAAATAACCCCTACAACCGGCCCACGACCTCAGTTTCACTTTTTTTATTACGAGTACTTATTTGCCACCCGGTATAGTAATTCTCTAAGTTACTCCGATCTACGCGTTCATGGGCTCGTTGTGTAGGTCTTGGCCGTGTCTTCCGAATAAAGTATTCGGTTTCCTACCCGCTTCCAAAACGGCCCTTCTAAATTCGATATCTCAGCCTAGGAGGGGTTTTTCGAGAAATGATTTGCAAGGAGGAGAAGAGTTCTCCCCTTTACCCCCTGATTACTCCTCGTCCTCGATAATATTCCCCTGTAAATTTTCAAATCGATCGGTTGAATTTTTCCTTTTCTTCCCCCTTACCCCTTCCCCCTGCTCGAACTTCACTTTCACCGGGTGTCCTGGTAAGAAATCTATCACGAGTGATCCTTTCCTACTAAGTTTTCACCCGTTACGCTCTATTGCTAGCTCTCTATACTTCGTTAAACTTCCTTTCAGTACGTAAGGCTTCGCTGTTCTTCTATTCTTTTCTGATATTTTATAAGGGTTTTCCCACTTACTAACTATCTATCCTATATGCTATTCAACGCTATTCTCTATACCTATACCTATTTATATCTACACTACCTGTTATTTAATTATCTAATTGTTAATTAATTACTAAAAAATCTTATTTGTTTTAATGCTATTCCGCTATGTACTCTAGATACTTGCACTCCTACCTCTGTTCGGAGGCTTTCTCCGTTCTGAGTCTAAGTTCGAATGTTTAAACAATCTCGTAATTTGTTGCAACATTCGAACTTAGTCTCTCGTTCTGAACTTTTCCTCTTATCTCCTCTGTTTTATTCTTGTTATTTCTGGAATTTTAGCTTTTCAGTTCTGTTTCTATTTATCTGTTTACTTAATTTTCGCCGCTATTTTCTCTGTTACCTACTTTGCTAGTTATCCTATGTTTTTTAATTCAGATAAACTTCCCTTCCTTTAACACTTGCCTCCGTCCGTGTGGGCTTCGTAGTGTTCACTTGTATATACCCTATTGCTTATTGTTTGGGAATGGGTGGCTGGGACAGCCTTATCGGAAGGCTTGGAAATTCGAGGCGGATGGTCGGAAACGGATAGGGCGAAAACTCCGAGCGCCGGGACTGTGCGAACGGAAAATCGGATCGAGCACGTGGTCGGTCGAGAAGAAACGAATGCACTACACGTTGTCACACTTGTATTTGGAATAAAGGTTCAGACTTGATTGTTAAAACCCTGCGTACACGATATACGTTATGTGATTTACCCGGTAAGCGCGGTACTTTCCGAAATCACGGCTTAATAAAAACGGTTTGGTGTCACGTGCGATCGCTTAGACGGTTCGTCGAAAAGGAAGGCCGATTCCGGGAATCGCTCGCGGATGTCGTCACTCGCGAGTGCGACGATTGGCTAGTGTGCCGTGGGCTTATTCGCAGAGACGGACGTGCTCGGGAGCTAATTAGCGCTACGCCTGAGTGCGCGCGGTTTTGAATAATGCAAAGTCGCGGGATCGGCCCGCTGCCCGTGTTGCTCGGAGCAACTCGTCACCGATTCCCGAACACGCCGCCCCCCCCTTTGAACGGGTGCGTTCAACACGGGATTGCCGTGGCGCAAGCGCATTACAATTTTCGCACGTACGTGCTTCATCGGCGGACGGAACGAGTGATCGGCAGATTCGGCTGATGTCGGTAATGTTCGCGTGTGGTCGGTCGCCCGCTGTCACACGCCGAACTGCGTAATTTGGCTGACAATCGGTGTCGTTGTTCGAATGTCACGTACAGGTAAGTGACTAATGTACGTATACAACTTAAAGCTAATTAAATCTAACTTAGAGCTACGCGGTATGTACAATTATACAGGGGTACGTGGCTTTACGTGCTAATGGACGCGTCGCTCGCCTCGTTTATCGCGACCGGGAGGAAACAGAGTTTCGCGATCGGGCGTTTGAATTCAGCCTGGGCTGTCTTTACGGTGACGACTCGAACGAGCCCATCATCGCCCGGATGGCACGCGACGATACGGCCCAGTGCCCACGTGCACGGAGGAGTGTTGGTGTTCCGGAGCAGGACTATCTGGCCGACTTTGGTTAGGTTTTGCCTTGTTTTCCACTTTGGACGCTGGAGGAGTGTCTGCACGTAGTCGGTCATCCAGGCTCTCCAGAAGGTCTCCGTGAGTCGTTGGATGAGTTGCCATCGGGACAGCCGATTCTCCGCCAGGTGCAGGGCACTGGGTTCCGGACTCGCGACGAGGGCGGCACCGATTAAGAAATGCCCCGGTGTCAGGACGGAATAGTCGTCGAGGCATTCGGACGTCGGAGCGATCGGGCGGGAATTGAGGCACGCTTCGGCGCGGCAGAGGAACGTCGACAACTCCTCGAAGGTAAGCGTGTGCGCACCGATACACCGTTTTAGGTGGTGCTTGACACTTTTGACCGCTGCCTCCCACAGTCCTCCAAAGTGAGGGGCTGTGGGGGGTAGAAAGTGCCAAGTTACCCCGTCGATAGCGAGTTTATTGTGGACGTCGGGGTCGCGAGTGGCGGCGCGGTACGCTGTCGTTAGCTCGCGATTCGCCCCGTGGAAGGTGGTGCCGTTATCGGAGGACATAGAGCGCGGGAGGCCTCTTCGGGAGACAAACCGATGATAGGCGGCGAGAAACGCTGCTGATGTGTAATCGGAGACAACTTCTAAATGAATTGCCTTCGTGGTGAGGCATATGAATACGGCGATGTACGCCTTCTGTGACTTGTGTCCCCTTCCACGAGCGGTTCGAACCTGAATCGGACCTGCATAGTCGACGCCGGTGTGAATGAATGCTCTTTCAGCTTTAGTGACGCGTGAGGCTGGCAGATCCCCCATGAGCTGGTGAGGAATAGCAGCCCGCTCCCGGGTGCATGGAACGCACCGGTACAGCACAGCTCGTACTGTTGCACGTGCTCGCAGAATCCAGTATTCATGTCGGAGGCACGCGAGTGTGAGCTGAGGTCCCGCATGAAGGTTCGTGAGATGGGTATGGTGTATGAGGAGTGACAGGAGAGGATGGGAGCGAAGGATGATCGGTTCGTTTTCGGTTTCAGGCTGCGCCTTCGACAGCCGTCCTTTGGCTCGGATGAGCCCGTCCGAATCGAGGTACGGGTTCAAGGATGATAACGGACTTTGTTTGGGAACGGTCCCGTGAGCGGCGAGCGTACGCAGCTCCTGAGGAAATGTATCGGTTTGGATTCGCTTGAGCCAGTGGCGTTTTGCTTCTGCGACTTCGTCCGGGAGGAGGGCCGTTGTTGTGCAGCCGCGAGGTTGCGACCGCAGCCTCTTGATGAAGCGCTGCACATACGCGGTCACCCGGATCAGCTTCGGCCACGACGAGTAGCGTGAAGCCAAATTGACCTTGTCGGGAACTGAGACCATGCTGGCGATGGAGACAGGTCGCGCTTCGCATTCTGTGTGCGAAGTGGAGTCGAAGGTGCGAGTCGGCCAAGCCTCAGAAGGTTTTTCAAGCCAGGTTGGCCCGTGCCACCAGAGTGGGTGACTCTGCAATTCGCGTGGAGATATGCCTCTTGATGCACAATCGGCAGGATTGTCCTGCGTTGGGACATGATGCCAGAGCACGTCAGGAAGAGACGCCTGGATTTTTGCGACTCGGTTGGCGACAAAGGTCTTCCATTTCGCCGGAGATTAGCTGAGCCAGGTGAGGACGATGCTCGAGTCGGTCCAGCAGTGGGTGTCGCACTGTTCGTACCGTAACGATGAGCGGACGAAGGCGACGAGACTGGCGAGTAGGAGCGCGGCGCTCATTTCAAGGCGAGGCACGCTAATGGTTTTCACGGGGGCCACCCGTGATTTCGCTACAAGGAGTTCGATTTCTACTCGGCCATCCTGAAGCACGCTGCGGATATAGACTGCTGCAGCGTAGGCCGTCGAGGAGGCGTCGGCGAAGCCGTGAAGACTTCGCCTTCGGACCGAGCCCGACGCTATGGGACGAGTGATCTGGATCGCCTCAAGGTCCGGAAGATTACCGAGATAGGTTTGCCATTCGTGACGAAGCCTGTCGGGAATAGGTTCGTCCCAATCGCACCGTGCCGCCCACAATCGCTGCATTATCAGCTTGGCCGTGACGACGACCGGGGCGATCCAGCCTAGCGGGTCGAAGAGACGTGCCAGGGCTGACAGGACCGCTCTCTTTGTGTTGGTTGGCTTGGTGGAGTGATGGAGCCGAATCTGGAATCGGTCTAGCGCGGGGATCCACGCTATCCCGAGTATTGGGATCGTGTCTGTGGTGGTGATCGATTTGGTCGATGCTAGTCCGTGATCCGCTGGGTCAATGTCCTCGAGCAGGGACGATGTGTTGCTCGCCCACTTACGGAGTCGAAACCCGCCTGCTTGAAGCAGCGCGATCAGCTGATCGCGAGTTCGTCGCAGGAGCTCCGGGCTGTCGGCACCAAATAGACAGTCGTCGACGTAGGTTTGGTCTTGCAAGACCGGAACGGCCAGGGGGAATCGCTGCCCTTCGTCGACAGCAAGCTGCTGGATGACTCGCAGCGCTTGGAAGGGAGCTGAGGATGTCCCGTAAGTAACGGTTCGGAGTTGGTACTCCTTAATCGGTTCGGTTGGCGAAGGGCGCCACAGGATTCGCTGATAGTTGAGATCGTGCTCATTGACTTTAATTTGGCGGTACATTTTAGCGATGTCAGCCGCGTAGACGAACCTAGACTGCCTCCAGCGAAGCAGGATGGCAATCAAGTCGCCTTGGAGCTTTGGACCCGGTAGAAGGTGGTCGTTCAGAGACTGGCCATTGGTGGTACGACAGGACGCGTTGAAGACCACGCGTAGGCTCGTCGTGGAGCTACTCTCTCTGAACACCGCGTGGTGCGGAATATAGTACGCTTGCTCGGAGGAGTGGATTGGTGCTACCGGGGTTTGCCGCATGTGACCGAGGACTTCGTACTCACGCAGGAAGTCCTGATACAGGGCCGCATGGGCAGGGTTGGAGTGCAGGCGTCGTTCGACACGCTGCAGGCTCCGAAGAGCGGCGAGGCGGGAGTCGCCTAATTCGAGAGGTGGCTCATGACGAAATGGTAGGCGGACGACGTAGCGTCCATCTGGATCACGGGTATGTGTTTTACGAAAGTGGTTCTCGCATTGTTCGTCGTCCTTCGTAAGGAACCTACAGGTGGAGATTTCCTCGATTTCCCAGAACCTTCTGAGGGCTTGGTCGAGCTGCTCAATGTTGGCGCAGTGATGGACACCGATGGACGATAGGGTTGGAGAGGATGCAACGGGACCGGATAGGATCCACCCGAGAGTGGTATTCTGGGCAACCGGAGTTGCAGGTAAGCCCCTTCGTATGCCTCCGACTATGACCTGGCTATATAAGTCGGCCCCGATGATGAGGTCGATCGGCTCCGAGCTCATGGGGTTTCTGTCGGCCAGCTCCAGGTCTGAAAGGTGAGACCAATTAATATCGGTTCGTTTTTTATGTGGCACGTAATTCGTGAGCGTTTTTCATATCACCGCCGACGTCGAGTATGCAGGTTGATCCTTTCTCGCTGGAGAGACGGTGATTCGAACCGTGGAGTGTGCGACTGATTGCGTTTCGCCGATACCGGTGACTCGAATTAGTGTCCGCGTTCGGTGGAGGCGCAGCAACTGAGCGGTCCGTTCTGAGATTAATGTCGCCGCGGAGCCCTGGTCCAGGAGCGCACGGACGGTGGTACGCCGACCGTGTGGTGAATGTACCTGTACATGGGCAGTCGATAAGAGCACGCCGTAACGAGTTGGCGAGTCGGAGACCAGATTGGCGCTGATCGTCGGCTCGTTATCGGACGCGACGGCCGGATTCGGGTTTGCGACGCGCTGATCATCGGAGGCGCGTGGAAAATGTAAGAGCGTGTGATGCCGCTGCTTGCATTCCTTACAGTGGTGTTGGCTCGTGCATTGCGCGCTCGCGTGTTTAGCCGAGAAACAGTTGATACAGCGTCGCTGTGTTTTGATTATATTGTAGCGGTCGGACGGCGATTGAGCGACGAACGTCGGGCACCGGTAAATAAGGTGGTTCTGTCGACAAACAGAACAGGTCGCGGTGGAGACAGCGGTCGCGTGCGTAGCGAGTGACTTCGTTTTCGGTCGTTTCACGATTACGGTTTCGGTTGGACCTCCAATTTGAATCGGCGCCATGGCTTCGAGCGCTCGCGATCGCGACTCGAGGAACGTGTCGAATTCGGCATACGTTGGAAACTCGTTCGCGTTTTCTAATTTGAGTTCCCACGCTTTCCGCGACGATCGGTCTAGCTTTTGAACGCCGAGGAAAACAATAATATCGCTCCATTGATCAACGGGACGTTTTAGATTTCTGAGCGCCTGTGTAGAAACGTTGATTCGGTCGCGTAGGTCACGTAATTCTCGCGAGGATTCGGAATTTACTTGCGGGAGCGAAAATAACGTGGTAAGGTGCGTCGTGATTAAGCGGCGTTTATTTTCGTATCGCGACGTAATGAGCTCCCACGCGACGGCGAAGTTCTGGTCGGTGATTGGTAGGTGAGCGATCGCGTTACTCGCTTCGCCCTTTAACGACGAGCACAAGAAATGTAATCGGTCAACGTTCGCGAGGGAGGGTTCGTCGATGACCATTGAGGAAAAACGGTCGCGAAAGCTTTCCCATGCCTCGAACGATCCGTCGAACGACGGCAACTGGATTTGCGGTAGACGCGCGGTCGGCCTGGACGTCGGTATTGGAGTGGTACTCACACCTTTGCTGGATGCCGGCTCGGCGGCGGTAGCGATTTTCAGTACCTCTGCCATGAAGTCCGATGCCTCCAGGTAGTTGTCCTCAGCCGCTTCGAAGACGTTGTCCGCGAAGTAGGGGTGACTCGACTTCGCCTTCGGATCAGCAGTAGCGTTGAGTCTCGCGTCGAGGTCTTGCGCTTGGTTGAAGGCTTCCTTCAGGGCGGCCATCCGGTTCTGCGTGATTGCTGAAGTCATTTTGGCTTGACCCAGCTTCTTAAAATTGGATAGAGCCCTCTCGATGGATCTGAGAGTTTGGTTCTGCTTGTGAAGCAGCTCTTCGAACTGGCTCATGGTGTCGGCAAGGGATTCTCCGTATTAATGGCGGCGTTTCCGGCACGTGGTTCCTCGATTCCAATCCGGCTCGAAGGACCAAAATGTTTGGGAATGGGTGGCTGGGCCAGCCTTATCGGAAGGCTTGGAAATTCGAGGCGGATGGTCGGAAACGGATAGGGCGAAAACTCCGAGCGCCGGGACTGTGCGAACGGAAAATCGGATCGAGCACGTGGTCGGTCGAGAAGAAACGAATGCACTACACGTTGTCACACTTGTATTTGGAATAAAGGTTCAGACTTGATTGTTAAAACCCTGCGTACACGATATACGTTATGTGATTTACCCGGTAAGCGCGGTACTTTCCGAAATCACGGCTTAATAAAAACGGTTTGGTGTCACGTGCGATCGCTTAGACGGTTCGTCGAAAAGGAAGGCCGATTCCGGGAATCGCTCGCGGATGTCGTCACTCGCGAGTGCGACGATTGGCTAGTGTGCCGTGGGCTTATTCGCAGAGACGGACGTGCTCGGGAGCTAATTAGCGCTACGCCTGAGTGCGCGCGGTTTTGAATAATGCAAAGTCGCGGGATCGGCCCGCTGCCCGTGTTGCTCGGAGCAACTCGTCACCGATTCCCGAACACTTATTTTAAAAATTTTCTACACTCCTAGTTATTTATTAAACTATTTAGTTTATTTATTTTATCTCTGCTTATTTATTCTATCTTGATATCTCTTTAATAGTTGATTTTGTAACTCCGTATCCTATCTCTATTTCTTTTTCCACTTTCCGTGCCTATTTCTGAATTTTTGTATCTCTAGTGTGACTTTATATTTACTTCTATATAGTTAATTATTTATTAAATTATCGCCTATGGGGGGAAAACCCGGGGTGGATCCCCTAATTTCACTTTAGTCCCCTGCGATTCCCCACTTCACGTTTCACGATTTTGTTCTTTCCCACAGTTCGTTTTTGTTCGTTAATTTACTAGGAGAAGCCCGTCTTCCTGTTTAATTGTCTATTCTCTCACTGGTTTTCACTAATTGTTTATTCACACTGCTAACATTCCCAGGTATCACTTCATGATTTTATGAATTGAAATAAACTGAAAACTGGCTTAGCTTTGTTAGATTTCGAACTGTCTCCGAGGAGGTCTCAAGTCGATCTAATTTGAATTTCTCCGTTCTATGTACTTCTGACCTTCCCTCTATAGACCCCCCTTCGTGTTTCAAATCCCGTTACACGTTTACTGTTTCGGTTTTTAGGTGACCTCGTGAATCTAAACCGGGGCGACCTCCGTGTATGATTAACCGTTACTGTTTTTATATAAGTATATGTACGTGACTTCCACCTCTGCTAGGTCGTGTCTGCTATTTTCGTTCTTACTGTATAAAAGGAGTATTCGTTTCTTATAAACTTCTCCTTTTTCGTAATTTCTCGAATTACCCTTGCTTTTGTACTGTGTCCTACGGGTACACTTTTTCTGACTTGGTCTACTCTGGCTTATTTTATCGAAAATTTTTCGTTTACAGTTGTCGTATGGTCTATATATTCTTACTCGTATTCGTGGTCGAAAACCATTCTCACTCTTATCTTGATTTGTATCGTACGGATTTATTTTGCAAGTTATTTAAAATGTGTTTTCAGTTTGGTGCTAAATTTTACTGCTGTTAACTATCCCTCCGTTTAGATTTTTTATTTTTTTTGTTTAAAAATTATCTTTCAATTTAGAGATTTTTGCCCGGTAATTTCTATGCCAGATTGTAGAGCATGTCGAAAAAGTGCCTCGTTTACATTTTGGCTCACAGATTCCTTCTAGTTATCTTATAATTAGTCAAAACGTCTGGTTTCGGATGCCTATTTATGCTCGGCCATTTTGTCGGCTTTTATTTCGCGTTCTCGTTGTCCCTTATGCAGCGTGACCGTTCCTACCTGGCCAGTTCCACTTATTTCGCCTATTCGTCCGCGGTCGGTCAGGTAGGTCACTACCGGTTTAACATTTGTTAGTATTCATTAGCTAACTACTGTTTTTATACAATCCTTATATTCTAATAGCCCTATTATAATAGGCCCTAACTAATGTTCTACTCTCAGGTCCTCCTAATTTCGTTTTTCCAGTTCTAGTTGCCTGCCTTATCGGCTTACATGTGGAACTGAGTGGCTGTTGCAGAATTGTCTCTCCATCTTCATACAGTCGCTTTCATTTCCTAGTTATCCTACGTATTGCGAACGTATTTCAAACGTATTGCATACACACCCAGAGCGAAGCGTTAAGCGGCTTCGATATCGTCTATTATTTTGTTATTTTAACTTCTATTCTTTCCTCCTTTTGGATTCTTACTTGCTTTGATTGCCTTTAATTACTGCTCTTACTTTCTTGGTTACCCTATCTATTTCGTTTCCAATTTTCGTTCTCTTTCTTTCATTATTATTTTCTTTCTTTCTACTTTCCATCTCGTATTTCCACTTTCAATTCTTGATTCCTCTTTCAGTTTATGATACCACTACGATTTTTGATTCCGCTTATTACTCCGGTATGGGCGTGTATTGTAGTGTTTACAAGTATATTTTCTTAATCTATCTATATTTTTAGTCCTATCTTGTGTTATATACTATCTGATTCCGTTGTTATTTTGTTCGTATTCTTCCTTATTCTTATTAATAGAATATGCTTCTTTCCTTTACTTTACTTTACTTTTCTGTTTCATCGCATTTCTCTTTTTCCTTAATTTCTTGATTTATCTATTAGTTTTATTCTGTGGCCCACGTGACCACTTTTTCTGACACGATTTCTACTGGCTTGTTTTATTTTACTGTTTGCTTTGATTTATGCCTTTTTGTAATTCTGGAAGATTCTAATACTGTTCTCGATCGAGTTTTGCTTGTTCGGTTACCTTGTTTTATTACTCACGCTTTTACTTTTTAAGTTGTATGAGAACTGGTTACTATTTTGTACTCGGTGTTCTTTCCTCTATCTATCCCTCTATTTGGTTTTTTATTTTTTAGCCTTTAAAATTTACTTCCAATTTAGCAATTTTTACCCGGTAATTTTTGTGTCAGCCTGTAGGTCGTGTCGAAAAAGTGCCTCGTTTACATTTTGGCTCGCAGATTCCTCCTAGTTTGCCTATAGTTACTCAAAGCGTGTTATTTTGAGGCCTAGTTTTACTCGGCCATTTTGTCGTAGCTATCTTGTGTTTTCATTGCCCCTTATACTGCACGACCCTGCCTACTTGATCAATCCGCCTTGTTTCGCCTGCTCGGCCGCCGTCGGTCAAGCAGGTTACTACTTATTATCGCTTTTTATTAATCTAGTTTAAATTATCGGGCTTCTTTTCCTTAGATCTTCTATTGGAATACGTATTCTATAGTAATCTAGGCCACGGTTTGTCTGTTCCTACTTTTCTATTTCGTTATACTAACTGATCCGTTTAATTATGGAGCTGTGAGTTTTTGTGAGGTTAGCCCTACTGTTCCTTGTGAATTTAATTCTAAGTTATTCTATTTCTAGTTTAACTTCCCACATACTAGTCGGAGTTTATGCTCGTTATTTTGCATTTATGAAGTCTTTCTTTATATGTACTGTGTATGTTTAATTATTATATTCCCTTCCTCGTTTTCTTTCTACATACTTCCGTTATTCTACTGTTTCCTCTACTTTTATTAGTATCTAAAATCTGTCCCTCTTGAATTTTCATATGCTTACTTTGCTATTATTTCATTTCTTAGCACCATTTACTCTGTAATTTCTTAACCTTTTACGTAGTCAAATCGTTGCTAATTTAATTATTTACTTATTCACTTAGTCGATTCTACTTTTTCCTCCGATGAGTATGCGTACTGGTTTCAAGTGTATAAACTTGGTTTATCTATTATTTCTTTTCGATTCTTGTCTCTCCTCCCGCTAGTTTAACGGTTTTTTCTTTTCCTTCTATTGCGTTAATCTACTTGAATCTATTCTCTCCGTTCCTGCTATTTCTTTTGTATGTCTCTTCTCTACTCTTTATATACTTGTTGCTTCTAAATTATACTTTTTGCTTCTAAAATTTTCTTCTGAGCTAAGGTAGATTCTAATGTCGCTTTGTATTATCTTTTGCTTGCTTCCCCTCCCCTTGACTCCCATTGTTCCCTAGTCATATACTATTGTTACATTGTTGTAAGCCGAGTTCCCCGAAGCTCCTCTAAGTAATTTATACTAACAACTATTTTTAAAAATTTGCTTCTGTTCGCTTGTGTCGCTACTCTAATAACTATTCTCTCTTTTTTCTCTCTTCGCGCTCTCACACTCCCACACACAGCGGTCTTTTTCCTTTCACTGCACCCGTTGCACTTATGTGTTCGTTCTGAGTGTTTATATTTTGGGTGGGCGGGTCCGATGGTGCGGCGGGGGATGGTTGTCCGGATGCATTTTCTTTGGTTCCGGTCGAGAAGAAGGTTTCGCCTTCCTGTCCTTGTTCAGCACGGTGAGGGACTTGCTACCGGGAAACTGCTTTCGTAGCCTGGCTCCGCTTTCCAGCTTTCTTCACAGGCATCCTACTGCAGTGGCCAGGTCTCTGTCCCTCTAGTTAGAACATCTCGGGGGCGTCGCCCTTGACCGGCTCCTCTGTTCTGCTTCCTTTTTACCATCTCCACCGGTCCACCGGATTCCCTGTGGGTGAGAGAGGGGTGAGAGAAAACGGTACAATTTATTCCTAGTGACTACTTTCTATCTACATCTAAATCTATTTACTAATTTGTCTTAATTCTAACTTAATTATCTACTTAGCTTGTGATTTCTCCTCTACAGGCCTGCCATCCTGTCAGGGTCTCTCGTCTCAGGGTTATCTACGCCTAGTTTTTCCCTTTTCCTCTCTTCTGCCTCCTTGGTCTTCATGATGCTTCTCCAGAAGGTGGAGAAGGCCGTCCAAGCTGTTTGCTCTTTCAGAATGGCCTCCATGACAGTCCTGTGGTCCATTTCCTGCTCGCTGAGTCCTAGAGTGCTTCCTAGTTCCTTCCTTTCCTCGTCCCATTTCTGGCAGAAGAAGAGGGTGTGCTCAGGGGTGTCCGGGGTTCCTTGATGAAACCAGCAGTCATCCTTCTCCGCTTTTCCTATTCTCTTTCTAAAAGAATTAAACACGCCGTGGCCTGTAAGGGCCTGAGTTAAATAGAAATCAATTTTTCCATGTTTTCTGTTTATCCATGTTTTAATATCTGGGATTAGCTTATACGTCCATCTACCAACGATGTCCTTATCCCACGTTTTTTGCCATTCTTTTAATGTTTCATCCTTCAGTTTCTTCCTAGCAGTCTTCTTAAGTGTTATTTTAAGTTCTTGAAGTTCTTCTTCCGTGACTTCTCCATCCTCTAGTGCTGCCATTTCTGGGAAGTCGTTTAGAATAGGCTCCCTTCTTTCCAGTCTCCCTCTGATATCTCTGATGTCGTTGTTTATCCTCTCTTCCCACTCGAATAGCGTTCTTCTCTCTTGTATTTTCAGATTCCAAGGAGTGGTACCAGACAGCACGCACAAGGTTTCCAGCGGGACAGTTCTATAGGAGGAAACTACTCTTGATAAGCCTATTTTCTGTGTCCTTCTTAGGAGTGCCCAATTCGTATTGTTTTCGGCGGCTTCGGCCCATATGGGAGCTCCGTATAGGACTATTGCCTCGATGGTCATATAGTATAGTCTTCTTACGGATTGCCTCGCTCTCATAGAGTTTGTCATTAGGCCACTTAGGGCCGCCAGGGTCCTAATTGCTTTATTTGTGGTATTCTCAATGTGTTTTTTATAGCTCCTGCAGTCGTCGAAGGTGACTCCTAAATATTTAAGGTGCGATCCTGGTTTTACCTCTGCTTCACCAATTTTTAGGTGGAAGTTCTCTTCTAATTTCTTTCTGTTTAGCATAATAACTTCTGTCTTGTTTTCTGCTAAATTTAGTCCCGCAGTTATCATCCAGTTTTTAGTGTCTTCTACTATGGATTCTGCTCTTAATTTAAGCCTGTTAATTGTGGCTGCCTGTGCTACGATTACAACGTCATCGGCAAACGCCAGCCTCAATGACATAGGTGGTAGTGGACGTTTCAATAATCCGTCATAGACGAGATTCCATAAGAAGGGACCTAATACCGACCCTTGCGGTACCCCCATCTGCATTTGGATTCTTATCGGGCCCTCTTCTGTGTGGTAGGTAACTGTTCTTGACCTGAAATAATTTTCTATTAATCTTACCAAGTATTTCGAGAGGTTTCTTCTTTCCATTTCTTTGAGTATAGATTCCCAGCTCAGTGTATTAAAAGCATTCTTAACGTCGAGCGCTATCAAGGCAGCGAACCGTTGTTTTTGTACTGCCTCATTTGTAGCTTCCCTTATCTTCTCCATGGGTTGGATGGTGGACTTCCCTTTTGAAAACCCAAATTGGTTTTGATCAAATGGATCCTCGCCTAATTCCTTATACATTCTCTTTTTCAGCATATATTCAAAGAGCTTTGCCATTGAATCTATTATACAGATGGGTCTGTAGGCTGATGGCTCAGCCGGGTCTTTTCCGTCTTTCCTCAGCAGAATAGTTTTCGCTTCTTTCCAGGTCTGCGGTATTTTACCTCTTTTGGTTATATTGTTATATAAAACGATAAATCGGTCCGGTCTGAATTGCACCATTGCCTTGATTAGTTCCGGCGGAATGCCGTCCAGACCCGCTGCTTTCCCTGTTTTCAGTGATTTCGTTGCTTCTTTTAGTTCCTCTAAGGAAAATTCCGGAAATTCGGACGTTTGCTCGTTCTCTTCTGCAAGTTCTCTATTTGTATTATTTATCTCCGGGTCATCCAGGTTTGTTGTTTCTGGTTCCTCATGTCTTTGTGGAAAAAGTCCTCTCATTACTGATTCCGCGAATTCCCTTGAGAGGGAGGCCGGGGGGGTCCCTTTTTTAGCCCTCTTGATCACTATTTTATAAGGCTTACCCCACGGGTCTTTGTCAATTGCCTCACAAAGTTCATTCCATGTTCTGTTCTTTTCCTTAGTTATCATGGTTTGCAGTCTTTTTTTACCTTTCTTGTAGAGGAATGTCAAGAATTCTCTCTCATCTGTGTTATTTCTTTTCCTGGCTTTTTGTATTCTTCTTCTCAGTCTCTGGACTTTTGTTCTTTCCTCTTTTATTTCCTGAGTCCACCATGGATTGTTTCTTGTTTTACTACCGTTCTTCTGTTCCGTTTTTTCTATAGATTCTTCACATACTTTCTTGATCAGAGCTATAAAGTTATTTTCCTGATCGAGCGTCCATGTGCTTCCCTCGTTGAGATCTTCTTCGGTAAGAGATCTATTCAAGTTGTCTCTTAACTTGGCGAGGCCCTGGGGGTTTATTCTCCATCTGTAAAATCTTTGATTAGTAACAATTCTGTTTTCGTTCTTCACTTTTAAATCTGTTAATATGTAGTTGTGGTCTGATGCTGACTCTCTGTTAAGGATTCTAGATATCAAACCGTCGTTTTTTATCAAGTCGGAAGTTGCTGCAACAAAATCCAGATAAGATGTCGATTCTCCTCTCTCAAAGGTTGGTCCCCCCAGTGGCCTCACCGGTGTCATGCCGCAGTTTAAAAGTGCCTCTAGGAGAATGGTACCTTTTGGATTTTGCTCTTCGGAGCCCCAGGCTGGTGATCTAGCGTTAAAGTCTCCACCAAGGATAATGCTTCTTCCTTTAGTTTTTTCCTGTATTATGTATTCTAAAACTCTATCTACTCTAAGAGCGTATATCTCTTCCGTGGTATTGGGAGGTAAGTATATACTAATAAATGTAATGTTTTTAATTCTTACAGCCACGAAGAATTCGTCTCTCTTATCTGCGTCCTCTTGTCTATTGTTTCCGTTCGTTCCAGTAATCCAGATAGCCACTTTGTCCTTGGTGGAGTATATCCAGTTTCCTGGGTTATACAGGGGCTCCGAGATTAGTACCAAATCCGCCTTAGTCTCCATCGCAGTTTGTGTCAAAAGGTGTTGAGCCAGCCTGCAATGGTTCAAGTTTATTTGCAATATTTTCAAATTGAATTTTGTTTACTACTCCCAGCTAATAGCTGCAAATATTTCTTATATTGGGGGCAGTTTGCCGCCCCCGCCACATGTTCGGCTTTAGCTGCCGGGATCCCCTTCCTGGTACACAGCACACAGCATCTGACTGCCTGACAGCCGTTTATTTGATGCCCGGTAACTCCGCATCTTCTGCAAATCTCCTGACCTTGCGTGTCCCTGCTGCAATTATACGATAAATGGCCAAATTCGTGGCATTTAAAACATCTTACCAAATTTTGAGCTCTATTAATCCTGCAGCTGGTATACCCTAATGTGATTCTGTTCACGCCCTCGAGTTTTTCCAATATTTTCGCCGGGAAGTTCACTATCGCCGTCTTCGTGCCTCCGAATCCAAATCTGGTTGTCTTTATTTCGACGTCGTTTATTTCCAGATTTAACTCTTTAGTCAATTCCGCGATAATTTCTTCCTTTTCAAGAGTCGGGTCGACGTCCTTGATTTCAAATGTGACCTTTGGTGTCATCCTTCTCACCGCATGTTGTTCCCCTAGTGCCTCCTTCACAATTTTCTCAAAAGAGGCCCCGTTGGCTGTTTTCTCCATCTCTATTATTAAGTATCCCCCCCCTCGATTTGCGTACCGTTTGTATGCCCCCCATTCTGCTTCCCGCATTATTCTTAAGCTCTTTAAAGAGGTCCGCAAAAGTTTTTGTCTCGCTTGTCTTGATCATGATCGCCTCCGTCCTTGGGGGCGGTGGAATCCTTTTCTTTCTTTCTCTCTCTCTTTCCTCTTCTCTCTTCTTTTTCAGTTGCTCTTCTTCTTCTCTCTTTTTCTTATTTGCTTGTCTCTTTTCTTCCGCTTTCTTCTTTTTATCGACTAGGGTAAAGTTTTCGGTATCCTTTTGTCCTTCGATTCTATTATTCTCGCCGTTGTCCCCTTCTCCTCTCCTTTTCCTCCTTTCTTCTTCTTCCATTTCTGAGTCCTGCCCTTCCTTTGACATTCTTATATTCTGACTTGGATCGTTTTTCTGAATATTTCTTCCCTTACCAAGGGGTATGTCTTGATCCGACCTCCCCGGGCCAAACTGTATTGGTGAACTCTGAGTACCTATATCCCGGAGTTGTAGGCTGTCTCTCAGTTGAATGTTCTCCAGTTTGAGTTCTATATTTTGTAGTCTTATAGCTACCGCTTCTACATTTCTATCCGCTTGTCCTGCATGCATTTTGATCAATGTTTTAACCCCGTTCTTAGGATCTGCGGTATAATTTTTCATTTCCCTGGTTGAGTTTTTAACTCTATTTAGAATCTTAACTACTTCTTTGATAGCTTTTAAAATATCCTCTACTTGTTTTTCCTCTTCTTCCTCGCCCGATGAACTATCTAGAATAATATTTCCTGCGTCATCCTTCCTTATTTCTTTTTTGGATTTCTTAGTCTTTTTTTTTCTTGATAAAAGAGACTTGAATGATGCGTCCGTGGTGGATCCCGAATCGTTTTCCTCGTTGTCCGATCTCGGTCTTTTTTCTCCCTGTTTGTCCGAATCTTGATTATCCATGGTGCTCTTAATATTGGGGTTTAATGGGGAAAAGAATTTCTCCATGTTGGCTCCCTGGGCCTTCCGCCCCTATATTTTATTTCAATAATCTATTCGGAAGTTACTTAAATCGATTTATCCTATTCCTAGTTAAAGTTCCGTCCTGTTTCCCCCTTCCCTCTTCCTTGGAGTGTGTTATTACTCTGTAGCTTATGGATAGGTCAGTACACAGGGTAGCTTCATTAAAAGATATAATTAAGATCACAATTTCCTCTTTATATTTTAGTTTCAAAAATCCTTATAAATTCAACAGTTCAATTGTTTCGCTCGCTTAATACCCTATCCTTAGTATCCTAATTAACAATACGTATCCTTAAAAAAAAAAGTCTAATATGTCGCCTAGATTAATACTAACAATCCTAATAACTAAGTCTACCGGAGGGGTCTTAAGAGATATAATTAAGATCACAATTTCCTCTTTATATTTTAGTTTCGAAAATCCTTATAAATTCACCAGTTCGGTTGTTTCGCTCGCTTAATACCCTATCCTTAGTATCCTAATTTAACAATACTTATCCTTAAAAGCTCTAATATATCGCTTAGACTATTACTAACAAACCTAATAACTAAGTCTACCGGAGGGAACTCGGCTTTCTACGCTCACACGCTCGCACGCATTTATTCTAGTTAATTATATACCGTTCTAGTTAATTATTACCGCCCTCTTCCAATGGAGGGCCCCAATGCCGAGGGCGTCGAGATCGACGCCCTGGCGGGCCCTCCTAATGGCCTCCTCGTACGAGGCCTTACTCCCCTCCGGGACGGTGACTGATACGCCGCCGAGCGGGGGGGAGCCTTCACTCGGGCCGTCGCCTTACCGCCCTTTGATGTTGGGGCGGCGGCCTTCTTGGCCTTAGTGGCTGCTGTCGGTACCTTGGCCGCCGCATTGGCCACCGCAGCCGCAGCCTTGGCCGCCGCCAGGGCCCTCCGGCCCAACACCTGCGCCCAGGTTTCCCCTTTAGGGGGGTCCGGCTTCGGTGCCGGTGGTGGCGCCGGCTTGGCCTCCTCGGCCTTCTTCGCCTTTTTCTTCTTCTTCTTCTTTTTTTTTCTTCTACCGGCCCCTCCCACCCCTGGGATAGGGGCCGGCTTAGGCGGCGCAGGCCCCGGAGCCGGCGTCGGCTGTTTCGCGGGCGGGGAAGGCTGCGGTAGGGGGGGCTTGCGTGCTCCCGCGGCCGGGGCAACGGCCGCAATCGCACGCCTGAGCTCCACCCGCATCTCCTGGCGGATGGAGCTCAGCCCCGCCTACATAAGTGCCCGCATCTGGGCCATCAGGTCCGATGCGGGCCCCGCAGCCTCCTCCCTCACGCCGGGGGGCGGCAGGGGAGGTTCATCCCGCAACCGCTTCAAGGCCACCAGCTCTCCCCTGATGGCCTCGAGCGAATCGCGGGTCTCCCTTAATTCCCTGCCGAGCGCCGCATTCTCCTCGATCAATGCGGCGTCCCCCGGTCCCTTGCCGACGGCCGGCCGGAGAGGTGCGTCCCGCAACCGCTTGACCGCCATCAGTTCCCCCCTGATGGCGGTCAACGTGTCGCGGGTCTCGCGGAGCTCCCTCTCCAGCGCCGCGTTCCTCGCGCGGAGAGCGCTGTCCCCGGGGTCCGCGACGGGCGGCAGGCAGGAGCTGACGGAGGGGTGTCCAACCTGGACGCCCCTGCGGTCTAGCTCCCGCGCGCACGCCTTTATCTCGCCGGAGGCCTCCCGGAAAGCCTTAAGGAAAGTTCCCTTAAGATTTCCGGACCTCTCGGCAAGGTCGCGGACCTCCTCTGACCGCTCCACCATACGGGCGGTCAGTTCTCCGGGGAGCAGGCCTCTGATGTCCGGAGGCGGGACGTCACCCTGCCTGTCGCGCTGGCGGAGTGACGAGGCTGGCGAACCCAAACGGGTGCGCTTTGCGCCCGCGCCGCTCGATGAAACGCGCGAAAGGCGCGAGATGGTCGACAGGCGGTCGTCCTCCGTCTCGAGCACCGGAGTGCTCCACCCAGGCCGGGGCCTGAGATCCCGGGGAACCGGGGCCGGCGACGGCCTCGGCTCCTCCACTCCCAACTCGACCACTTCCGGGCGTGGTATCCCCTCCTTTCCAACATCAAGGTTTAAATTTAAATTCTCCATATTCGTCCCACGAGTATGGCGGGAAAGGGTGGTCGACCCGGGCAGAGCCCCCACTACCCGGGCAAGCCTATTTACAACGGGAGGTCGGCAGGTATCCCGAGGTGTACAAACGCTAATGAGCGGTGCATCCACCGCCCACCCCCGGTGCTTAGTCCGGGAGTTTCCCCTCGCCACGTTTACGATAGCTTGGGAATAGAGACTTTTTTATAGAGGTTTATCCTCCTCGCAGGCCGGCCGATTAAGGCAAGCCCCCCGTTCCGGTAAAACATGACCACCGGTTTACGGTATGGGGCCCTGCGGCGACCTCCCCGGTCGTTACCCGCAGGACACAGAGCCCGCGGTTTTCATCCCTCCGTGTGAGCCTTACCGGCATGGGAGGCCCTGCCAGGATCCGAAGATCCCGCCGGCATCGCCTCACACATCATTGGGACTACTTCCCGCGGAATGCCCCTCGCTCCGTTAGCAACACACAACTATGTGTGTTCCCAGGGTCCACCACGAGGAGGTGGAGCGAGAGGACTTTAGACCTGTGACATCCCTCAAATAGAGAGAACGGCTCGACAGTGGGACAGCTGGTCCCACTGTAGAGGCCACAGGTCCTCGGACCCCACCCTAACCCTAACCCTAACCCTAACCCTTTTTTTTTTTTTTTTATCGTGAGGAAATGTTTTATACATACCCCGATTCCCTGGGGGAAGCCGGGGTTATGTGGGACTCTCTCCGGGGGGCGAGCCCCCGGAGACTACCCACTAAAACCTCACGCCCACCTAAGCTACACGGGAGGTGCCTGGATCACGCGAGTACTGAACAGGACACCTCCCAGCTATCATCATGCCCCGGGGGAGGGGTTAACCTCCCCCACTGCCTACGCTATAAGACCCCGGGCGGAGGGACCCGCCCGGTGTCCCCATCCCTGGATCCTTCGGATTGGGCTTCCCGAGCCCCAGCTCGGTCCACCCACAGCTCCCGGAGTCTTCGTGTCCCGCTCGGGGCCGGTGTCCCGAAGGAACCAGCCCCGGCCGAGACAAGAAGACGCCGCCACCGGAAGGAAGGGCCGTCGGAGGCGTGTGGCACGCCCCGACCCTTCCTTTCCCCAATCCCCCCACGGATCCCCCTCCCCAATCGGGGAGGGACGGACCGACACCCCCTACACCGGGAAACTAACCCGGGGGGTGTCGGCCTATCACGGGGGGAGCTATGCTCCCCCCCGGGGGCCCGGGTCAGCTCACACCCCGGGCCCCCAAGTACACCGCCCCCAGTTGTGGGGGCGTAACAGGGCGCGGGGAAACTCCCCGCGCCAACCCCACTCCGCCCCCCACCACCGGGGGCACACGTTGACGCGGGGGAGACCCCCGCGCCCTCCCAACCCTCTCCGCCCCCCTCCTGGGGGGCACACGTCGGCGCGGGGGTTGTCCCCGCGCCCACACCCTCCTCGCGGAGCCCGGGTCCCGCTCCCGGGCCCGCTCGGCGGCCTCCTTCCGGGACATCACGTCCTCACAGAAGGAGGCCACCGCATTCCACGACCCCACGCTGTCGACCATGTGGTCCACCACGGTCGACAGCGCGAGGTCCCACCCGCCCACTGCGGCTCGCAGGACACGGCGCGGCCCGGCCCAAGCAGGGCACTCCTCCAGAGTGTGCCGCGCCGTGTCGATATCTTCGCCGCAGTGGTGGCACTGCGCCGTCGGCTCCCGCCCCATTCTGTGCAGGTACCCTCCAAAACAGCCATGGCCGGAGAGCACCTGCGTGAGGCGGAAGGTCAACCTTCCCCGCCTCCCGCACCATATATAAAATATGGGCAGGAGGGCCCGGACAATCGGACGTGTGGAGGGCGTTAGCAGCGCCCTCCACTCCGATAAACTTTCCGTCCGGGCCTGGCGATTCTGGCCCTCGAGCTCCTCCTCCTCCTCGCGCGTGAGTTCCACCCCCGGCGGGCGGCGGAAGGAGCGGGCGATGTGGTATAGCTTCGCCCGCTCCGCCGCCACCACAGTGAAGGGTGGAATCACGGCGAGGAGTCCCGCCGCCTCGGTGGAGATGGTGCGGTACCCCCGTATGACCCGCAAGGCCAGCCGCCGCCGCACTCTTTCCAAGAGTTTGCGGCTGGGCGTGCTGGCCTCGAGCGAGCGGTGCCACACGGGGGCCCCATACAGGGCTATAGACCGCACCACCTCCATAGAGAGGCGGCGTACTTTCAAATCCGGCCCCCCGACATTTGGCAGCAGCCGCGCCAATGCGGCCGCCGTCTTCTCTAGTCGGGGGGCGAGGAGCTCGAAGTGTCCATTGAATCGCCAGCGGCCGTCTATGATCAGGCCCAGGTACCTCATCCTGGGCCCGATCGCGACGGAGGTTTCAGCGACGCGAACCCGGAGATCTCGACCACGGGGTAGCCGCCACGGCCGAGGCGATCCATACATCCAGATCGCCTCGGTCTTTGCGGCGGCCACGGTCAGTCCCATCCCCCGGATTCGCCCGACCACGCAGTCCAGGGCGGCCTCACACAGGTGCCTGGTCCTCCTCCAGTCCCCCCCCTCGGCATAAACCAGGGTGTCATCCGCATAGCAGATGACACCCGTATCCGGGGGGAGGACAACCCGCAGCACCGCGTCGTACGCCAAGTTCCACAGGAGCGGTCCGAGGACCGACCCCTGCGGGACGCCGCGGTGCGTCTCCCTCGTGTGCACAACGCTATACCGGCCGGTAAACACCACCTCTCTGCCGCGGAGATAGTCGCCGACCACCTTCCGGAGATAGGGGGGCACCTGGAAATATTCCATCGCCCCCACTATCTCCCTCCAGGGCAGGGTGTTGAAGGCGTTAGATATATCCAACGACACGGCTATCAACACCCTGCCCCGAGCGACAGCCCGTTCCCGGAGGAGGCGCAGACGCTCCAGGGCGTCAATTGTGGAGCGCCCCCTCCGGAATCCATACTGGCTGTCGCTCAGGTCGGGACCACCCCGCGACAGATGCTCGACGAGGCCGACGGCAATTATTCTTTCGAACAGCTTGCCCGCCTCGTCGAATAAACACACCGGCCGGTAGGCAGAGGGAGACTCTGCGGGTTTCCCCTCCTTTTGGAGGAGAACCAGGCACGCTTTCTTCCACTCTTTGGGGAAGACTCCCCGGCATTCTAACCCTAACCCTAACCCTAACCCTAACCCTTTTTTTTTTTTTTTTTTTAAGGATGAGGAGGAAAATGCATTACGCACACCCCGGAATGGGGTAGTGTGGGACTCGGGTCGCAGATGTTCGGCGTACCCATACCCACTAAAAACCTAACCTCACCCGGGACGGTCAATGGACCGCCCCTCTACTTCCACGCCTTTAGCCCGTGGAATGTGAAAGAATGAGGCCCCGCTGTCCGCATTTCTCTCATTCCTTCTCTTCACGGGGTTCCTCCACGCATGTTCTTGGCTATTAATTTAATTTATTGTCTGACTCTCGGATTCATAAGTTCTTTTTTTTTTATGTCGTTTGATTATTATTTTCTCTTTCTTTCTCGCGTTCATACTTTTCTTTTTCTCGAATAATATAATTTATAAATTCGTCTATATGTTTCCAATTATCAGGGTTATGAATCATTAGGTCCATGAAATCACTCACGACTAATGTCGCACCTATTTTCTTTTCCAGATCTTCGCGCTTCTCGGACCATTGGGGGCAGAACACCAGCGTATGCTCCGGGTCATCACGAGTGCCTTGGCACCACCAACATTCATCTGATTCTGCTTTCTGTATTCGGTGGAGAAATGATTTAAAGACTCCATGTCCAGTCAACATTTGTGTCAACCGGAAGTTGATTTGCCCAAATTGTTTGCCCTTTACATTCCGCTCGTGCCACCGTCGTGGAGACGGAATCAATTTTCTTGTCCATTCTGATTCTTTTGTTTTATTTTGCCATTGATTATGCCAATTATTCCAAGTTCTATTTTTAATATTTTCTTTTTCTAATTTCAGATTTTCTTCTTTCCAGTTTATTAGATCTTCATCATCAGTCTCCAGGATCTTGTACCTTTGGATGACTTCGTACAACTGCGTTCTTTCTTCTAAGGTAATTTCGATTGGGAGAATACCGGTTATTACACATAATGCAAGACGGCCCGCCGATCTATAGCTACTCGCTACCCTGCTTAAGCCCATGCGTTGAACTTGCGCTAACTTTTTCCGATTCCTATTATATTGGAGAGCTTTTGGCGCCCAAATTGGGCTTGCATAACCAAGGATCGAATTTATAATATTATAGTATAATTTTTTATCGGAATAAGTGGGTCCTCCACTGTTTCTCATGAGCCTTGATAATTCACCCATTACAGCACTCGCATGTCCTGTAGTCTTGTCTACGTGTGCAAAATAGTTATTATATCTGTTTAGTAAAACTCCTAAATATTTAATATTTTCGCTCGGTTTAATATCTGTTCCCAGAATATTAATTTGAAAATCAGAGGGTATTACTTTCTTATTATAACAGATAAATTTCGTTTTATGAGGCGCCATTTCTAATCCTTTATCTTTTAGCCAAGGAGCAATTTTATTATTAATAGCTGTTTCCAAATCATTTTTAATTTTGTATAATCTATTTCCAGCCGCGTACACCGCGATATCATCGGCGTACGCGATTACTTTAACTGAATCACCAAAATATAAATTTAGTAATTCGTCATAAATGAGGTTCCATATTATGGGTGATAAAACGGATCCTTGCGGGACCCCTTTTTCCGCGCTTACTTTGATCCATTTTTCGGCTGCCTTAAATTCGATGAATCTATTTTTAAAATATATAAAGTAGTACGGATACTACTTTACAAACCCTCTTGAAGTTTCCATGAGAAAGGTTGGTCTCCAGTTAAGTATGCAATTCTATATAAATATATAAACGGCTCATTATTAGATTATGCTCTAAAGAAAGAAAAGATTCTATTAGAGATGAATAAATCAATTGATAAAAGTACCCTGATCGACCTTATAGCAGTAGGATTACCAGACTTTATAATAGACAAAATTGACAGAAAGAAATTAAAAGAGACTGAAGATCTTTTCAATGCATTGCGAAGCCTAGAACATATGACAAAAAAGAAAAATACAGAATATAAAACTGCCAATAAATACGCCAAAGAAGATCCAGAGAAAAGACAACAAAAAAGAGCATGTAGAATTTGTGAAAAAAAGGGAAAATGAATCGCTTTCACCCGGAATCCTCATGTTGGTTCAAAGGAAATGAAAATAACGGTAAAGAGAAAAACCAAATTAAGTTTGTAAATAACACAGAAATAGAAGCTGAACTATCTGACACGGAACAAAAAAACTTGTAGTTCCGCCATTAATCAAGGTCAAAGTGCGATTACAAGATAACGTAGAAATTCTGGGAATATATGACTCAGGTTCAAACGTTTCTTTAATAAGTTCAAAATTATTAAAACTGAAAAAAGGAAAAAT
Source organism: Halictus rubicundus (assembly GCF_050948215.1). Lineage (NCBI taxonomy): Eukaryota > Metazoa > Arthropoda > Insecta > Hymenoptera > Halictidae > Halictus > Halictus rubicundus. The sequence goes on along the minus strand of NW_027488635.1, from coordinate 659,360 downwards.
AGATAGCGTGCAAGGAGCGAATCTAATGACGATTAATGGTGTGAAAAGAACTAATGGGATGGTGTCAATAAAAATAAAAATCTTTGATATAGAAAAAAGTGTAGATATATTTGTAATTGATGAAGATAAATTTCAATATGACTTTTTAGTTGGACTAGATATAATAAAGAAATTCCAATTAATACAGGATGAAAATTTGGAAATCAAACAAAAAATATATAAGGATATCACAAAAGAGAACTTAGGAAGAAATAAAGATAACAAAACTACAGATAAGTATTTCATAAATTTTAACGAACATATAAATACATCAAATTTTAGAATTGCTATAGATCATCTAGACTATAAAAGAAAAACAGAAATAAACAAATTAATAGAAAAGTATAGTGCAATATTTGCCAAAGATAAATACGATGTAGGGAGGGTGAAAAATTATGAGGGTAGAATTGATCTATTAATGGACAAATTCTGTAGCAAAAGACCATACAAATGCAGCATTGAAGACAAAAAGGAGATAGAAGCACAGGTTGCAAAATTATTAGAAAATAATCTGATAGAAGAATCATACAGCCCCTTCGCGGCTCCAGTAACTCTAGCGTACAAGAGAGAAGAAAATAGAAAAACAAGATTGTGTTGCGATTTTAGAGACTTAAATAAGATAGTTGTACCACAATCACAACCCTTTCCGCTAATAGAAGATTTAATGGTAAAAGCTAGAAATTGCAAATTTTTCTCAACATTTGACATTAATTCAGCGTTCTGGTCGATTCCTTTACGAATAAAAGATAGAAAAAAACAGCGTTTGTCACGCAGGAAGGACACTTTCAATGGACGTGTCTACCATTTGGGCTAAAAACATCGCCAGCAATATTCCAAAGAATATTAAGCAACATAATCAGGAAACACAAACTTACAAATTTCACAGTAAATTACATAGATGACATACTAGTATTTTCTAAGAATTTTACAGACCACATACACCACTTAACAAAATTACTAGAAGCAATAAGAGAAGAAGGATTTAGACTAAAATTCACTAAATGCAAATTTGCAGAGAATTCAGTAAAATATCTGGGACATATAATTGGTAATAATTCAATAAGACCAATGAACGATAACTTGATTGCAATAAAAGACTTGCCGACTCCAAGAACACAAAAAAACGTCAGACAATTCTTAGGAAAAGTGAATTTCTATAATAAATATATACCAAACATAGCCAGAATATTGGATCCACTACACAACCTATTGAGAAAAGGACAGAAATTTATTTGGACCGAAGAATGTGAAAAAGCATTTGAAAATATGAAAAAATTATTATGCTCTCAACCTGTATTAGAAATATACGACCCAGATCTACCGATTTACATTTACACGGATGCGAGTTTACTAGGCATAGGAGCAGTAATGAAACAAAGACAACCAAATAATGAAGAGAAACCAGTAGCATACTTTTCAAGAAAATTGAATAATAGTCAAAAAAAGAAGAAAGCAATATACCTAGAACGTCTTGCAATAAAAGAGGCGATACATTATTGGCAATACTTGCTAATGGGAAAATCGTTCATAGTTTATTCAGATCATAAACCCCTAGAAAACCTAAATATAAAGTCGAGAACAGATGAAGAGTTAGGAGATCTAACATATTATCTATCGCAATATGATTTCATAGTTAAATATGCCCCAGGAAAATGCAATTTAGAAGCCGATTGTCTTAGTAGAAACCCAGTATTAGAAGCTAAAGAAAACAAAACATTAAAAACTATAAACTTAATCAAGCTAAAAGATATAATTATAGACCAGGAAAAAAACAAAGAACTGCAAAATAAAACAAATAAGATGATAAAAAAAATAACGTATACTATAAAAAAAATTAACAGAAAATATAAAACACATTTGTAAAAATTGTGTAATATGTATAAAAAACAAATCGAGAGGACAAAGGAAAAATGGATTAATGTCACATTTAGGATCTGCAAAAGAGCCATTCAAGATTATGTCAATTGACACAATCGGAGGATTCGGCGGATCCAGATCAACCAAAAAATATCTACACCTTTTGGTGAACCATTTTACGAGATATGGATATATTCTAACATCCAAGACACAGAACGCAAACGATTTTATAAAACTAATCAAGATGGTCACAGATAATAACGAAATTGGTATAATCTTGTCGGATCAATATCCAGGAATAAATTCAAAAGAATTTAAAACATTCTTAAAAGAGAAAAATATTCCAATAATATTCACGGCAGTTAACTCACCATTTTCTAATGGCCTCAATGAAAGACTAAACCAAACTTTAGTCAACAAAATAAGATGCAAAATTAACGAACAAACAAGAAACCGGGCATGGACAACAATAGCACAAGAATGCACAAGGAAATACAATGAAACGGAACATACAATAACAGGTTTTGCACCGATATATTTAATGCAAGGAAAAAACACAACAATTGTACCCGAAGAACTCCATCAAGAAATAAAAAACAACTTATACCAAGACAGAAAGCTTGCTTTAGACAGAACCATTAAATCGCATAATTACAACAAAACATTATTCGATAAAAATAGAAAAAAAATGGAATTCAACGTTGGAGATCGAGTATACGTAGAAAATGGACATAGATTAAACAGAAAGAAATTAGATGAACTAAAAATCGGACCTTTTGAAATAAAAGAAAAATTATCCAACTCCATTTACAGAATTAATACAGGGCACAAGAAAGAAGAATCAAACATTTTTCACATTACAAAGCTCATTCCAATACCAGAAAGCATCAACGACGATGATGAAGAAAATCATGAGGAATACTAGCAGACTTGTTGAAGGATTTTGTAGCCAAAGAAAAACTCTTTCCGCGGTGGGGAGATATAAAGTAGTACGGATACTACTTTACAAACCCTCTTGAAGTTTGTCGCGGGACGGGTAGGTAGGTTAGATTACAGAGGAGACGAGAAACACGTGCACGAGGATAAGAGAGGGATTGAGACTGAAAAGTATTAAATACTATTAGTAAGAAATATAGGGAAGAATAGGCCGTAAATGCCGTTTCTCTATTTATAGGTAATGGATCTGTAAATATTATAAATATTGTTTAATTATTGTTTAATAAATATCATCTCTATTTATAGTGAAACCCAATTTGGTTTATTCACCCACAAAACGCCACATAAAAGAAAGAGACATTATAAATATAGTTGAATTAAACCTTGCATATGTTCCGAAAATCCTCTTTTTTTCAAAATTTGGAATATGTTATTCCACGAGAGGCTGTTAAAAGCATTGCGCACGTCTAAACTTATCAGAATACCGAAATTTCCTTTTTGATTGTTAAAGGTAATATGATCCTTAAGAACTCTCAATGCATCCAGGGTCGACCTGCCTTTGCAAAAACCATACTGATTGCAGTGAAACGCTGGATTGCCTAAATGTTCATAAATTCTTTTTTCTAGGACTCTTTCCATAATTTTATTGATGCTATCCCCAATACAGATTGGCCGAAAGTTGGAGGGAGCCATAGAATCCTCAGAGGATTTCCGCAAAAGGATAACCCTGGCTCTCCTCCATCTCCTGGGAATGTAATGTAAGTCCAAGCAGCCATTGAATATTTTGGTAAAATTAATTAAGTCGTTTTTTATAATAAATTTAATTACTCCCGGAGGAACCTTGTCTAAGCCGACAGCTTTGTTAGTCTCTAGTTCATGAGCGATATCCCATAATTCGCTTCTTGTGACATTCACACTATTTTTTGTTTTATCAATAATATCATATCTAATTGGAGCTGACTCTCGAGGGAAAAGTACTTGTAAAATTTCTTTTGCCTCGTTAGATTCAATAGTAGGAGGTGGTAGTTTACTTTTATATTTATTCCGAATCACCTGAAACGGGCGTCCCCAGATGTCCTTTTCAAGTAGTGCAATATAATCCTTCCACATATCTTTCTTACTATCATTAATTTTGAACATAAGTCTCTTTTTTAACTGTTTATACATTTCTTTTTTCAGGTCTGCATCTCGACCACGGGATTTTGCTTGTTGCCATTTCCTTCTCGCCTTAACTGTTTGAGATCTCAACTCAGCGATTTCGTCATTCCACCACGGATTTTCTTTATGTATGAAATTTTTATACTTCTTTTTCATTGTTTTATTGCACGCTGTTATGATATTTTTAATATATATGTCAATTGATTTTTTATTTATTGCATGCCAATGAATATGTTTATTTAACTCATTAAATTCTTGTTTAAACTTATCGGCATCAAATGTTTTTGTATTCCATAACCAATCCTTGTTGTGTTTCATTACTTTATTATATCGATAGTTTCCAGTCATATCTATTTCGTGAATACATGTTTTGTGATCTGATCCGTTGAATTCGTGTTCAATATTGCTAGATAATTTATCATATAAATTTCTGCTGACGCTGATAATATCTATTTTGGACCGTCTTTTCCCTCTATGAAAAGTATACGAACCTCCATTTATATCTACCGGGATCATTTTCATGTCGTAGATAATATCGTTTAAAATTATTCCTCGTCGCGAGTCCATCGAATCACCAAAGTGCCTCGATCTTGCATTTAAGTCGCCTAATATAACAATAGGGTTGTAACCGTACATTCCTCTTTCGACTGTGTTGATTGGATTTTTCCCTGTCCCGATGACTCAAGGGTTATTTATATTAAGACACGGGGGCCGGTTACTACCCCCCAATTCCCTACGCGTGTAAATTCGCGAAGGAGATGGATTCGTGCCTCCAGGCACTGGAAAGCGGCGAGGTTTGGACGAGACAAATAAAGCTTGTAGACAAATTACTGGTAAAATTGGCAGTATATTCTTGGAAGAACTATTTTTGTTTTGACGAGCAATCTCTCCGGTATGCTCGGAGATGTGCTATTTGTTTACAGAACGACTCGTGATCTGTCCCGACGTACGGGGCAATAAATTCCTCAATGACGACGCGCTGAATACCGCGTAACGGTAATCCGTACCGAGTTCTCGCAACACGTAAACACGCGATGTACGCCGTGTTACGACGCACGCAGTTCGCTCGCTTTGCCTCTACACCTGGTTCCTTTTTATAAACGATTCTAACGATTTGAATGTGTATCGCGCCTCACGATATGCGAATTCGTGACCTGTCTAACCAACCGTACATTCGGCCGCGAATGCGTACGAGTAGTCCGGTTGGAGACACACACTAAAAACCCCTGGCACTCCACGCGACCGAGGAGTTTACTCTTCAGCACGATACGTGGCCTCCGAGCAATCTCCGTATCGGTAGCGGCAGAATGACAAGAATTGTGCACAGTCCGCTCGCTCTAATCCGACCCGTGTGCCTGACGCAGTGACGCTTGGACGACTCGTTTCGACCTCGTAACCGATCGAAGGCGAACCCGTCAGACCACCCAAGTATTTGGCCGAATTCTCGTACAAATAGCCCAAGTGGAGACACACACTAAAAACCCCTGGCACTCCACGCAACTAAGAAGTTTACTCTTCAGCACGATGCGTGGCCTCCGAGCAATCTCCGTGTAAGCAGCGGCAGAATGACAAGGATTGTGCAAGGTTCGGTCGTATCGAATCGACCCGAAGGGAAATTGTGAGTTCGTTCGAACAAGCCGTATGCGTACGACGCACTGCACGATTGTGGACTTGTCAGACCGTCCATACACTCGTCCGAATCCTCGTACGAGTGGTCTGGATGGAGACGCACACCAAGCCGTAGGTCACGCCACGCTACCAAGGACTACGCTCTTCAGCACGATACGTGGCCTCCGAACGTGTTCCTGATTGATAGCGGCAGAATGATCACGACCATGCAAATCCTACCGAAGCAGTGATGGGCATTTCGAACAAGAACCCCGAAAGTTACGATGACGAAGTGTCCACTCGGTACCACGATTACGACGAAAGATTTACGAATTTTAAATAACCCGTGATAATTACACAGAACACAAACTGCGTCTTAATGCTCGGCAATGCCACAGCGCAGTTTGCACCTGTGACTCCTCGGTTTGAGGCGCGTACGTGTCGAGGATAGAACAGTCGGTTTGCCTGTTCTATCGGGTCGGTTTGACCCCTCGATCGCGTACCGTGTTTCGCCGACGGGACACTTCGCGAGACGCGTGCGGCTAGAACCGCTTCCAGATGTAGAGTGATCTATCTGCGGCACGCATCGACCTCCTTCGATCGGTATCGAGTGGGGATCGATGCGTGCGCATTACGACAAGAGTCGCGATATCTCGCGGTCCTTTTCTCCGTCCGAACTCGCGGGCTACGTCACGGAGCGTTATGGTGGGGTCGACATCGACGTTCGATCTATGGGGTGTATCAATATGTAACCTGTACGGTTACAGGGTCCTTCCAATTCCTTCTATTATTTTTTAATTCATTCATACAAGATTCAAATTCAGTTATATTACAATTTGGGGTTACATATACATTTATTATAGTCAAATAATCCAATTTAATTCCTGTGTAAAAATTGCCGATTACTTGCATGTTATGGGATAGTTTTATGTTTTTATTTCTAATCAGTATAGCCGCCCTATTGTCGGTAGAACTTATCCATGATTTACTTGTTCTATAAGGTTCCTGAACACATACTATATCTATTTTATGCTTTGCCGCCATTTGTTCCATTAGCTCATGGGCTAATTTAGCATTGTTGTTATTTACTTGCAGAATTCGCATTATGATAGACTATAAATTGTTCCTTGAGGTCTTGTATCGTCCTCCTAAATCTAGGACACGCCATTGAACAAGTCAAATGGTTGTCTATTAGTTTTTGTTCGTGACATTCTAAACAACGTGGATTATTGGTACATTCTTCAATTTTATGTCCATCTTCTCCGCATTTTCTGCATCGAATGTCATCCTGTATTTTCGCTCTACAGTTTGTACTAAAGTGTCCCAATCTGTGGCACCTAAAGCATTTTATGACCTTAGGGGCCGGAGTCATTCGTACACGAGTCATACCTATTTTAATTTTTTTTTTTTTTCTAGTTCCTGAACCTTACTTAGATATTTTAGCGGGATCTCTGCAACCGCCAATTGGGTGCCCATTTTGGTCGTTCGCAGAACTTTCACTTTTATATCTTCTTCGCGAATATCCAGGTTTTTAATTAAAGCTGTAATTATTTTCTCTTTTCCAACCCATGGGTCCAAGTCTCTCAATTCAAGGTCAAACATCTTTTGTAGGATCTTGACCTCCTGGTCCTTATCTTTCAGCGACGTGTCCAGTTTCGCTTTTAGCTCTTCTAAATTACTATTTTCTTCTAGCTCAATCAACATCTGTCCTGTACGTGTTCTTCTTACTCTACGAACCGCTTCTGAATTTTCTATGTTCTCGCTAATTGTAGTATACATTTCCATGTAATCTTCCTTTCTCTTCATTTTAATGACAATTGCGTCCGGGCGTAAGACAGTCCATTTTGGACGCACTGTCTTCTTAGATTTTAACCTTCTATCTATTCCACTGGTAACCGAGTCTTCACCTTCTTTCTCCGCGACTTTCTCTTCTCTTTGTCCTCCAACGGTAATCCACTCTGTTTCTTCATATGTCCTCTTTGCTCTTCCATGTTGAACTTTCTCTTTTCCTCTTTCTTCCTTACTTAGTTCTGTCCTGTTTTTTCCTCTTAATTTTTTTTCTTTAAATTTAATTCTCTGTTTCAGAAATTCCAGCGCCCTCTCCAGTGAGTCATCTGACTCATCCGACTCCGACAAGGTTGAAACCCGATCTTCTTCAAACGTTAATGTTGGTATCGGGGTAAGTGTACCATTACCGTTTTCTTTCTTATCGTTCCTTATCTTTTTAGATTTACGTGTTGGTACCAACGGTGGAGAGGGAGGATGTGATCGTCCCTCATCTCTCGATCTTTTTCTTCCAGTCAAGGTTGCTTGTGCATATGTTAGGGGATATCTCGCATCAACTTGAGAGTATCTACTTGATGTATCTGATTCATCCGCACCAACTCTACTTTTCTTTTTTATTAAATGCTTTTTTATTTCTTTCTTAGATGTTATCGTGTGTGTTTTTTCAGGTTCTATTATTTTAACCTCTTCTGTCATTGTAGCAATTTCTTTTGTTTCCTTTTTCTTTTTTCCCCTTGTTTCTTCATTCATTAAAACTTGATTTCGTTTTAGTTCTTCTTCTGTTATAAGTTCTGGTATTTTCTTTTTTATTAAGCCTTTTGCATGAGTTATACCAAAATCTATTTTCTTAACCAGTGATTTTGCCGTATTATTTATATTTTTATTTTTTGTGACTAAGTAATCTGATAAATTCGAAAAATCTTTAATTATAATTTCCAGAACATCTGCTAATCTTGTAACCATTCTCATTACTTCATCATTAGTGTGTGTAGACTTACTATAACTACAGCCCGGTAAGTGTTTAGCAATATCACTGTCGCTAAAACTGTGACCAGCTCCCTTCACCCCATCCATCGTCATATCCAAATTCATGTCCACTTGCGAGGTCCCGGTCTCTCCTGCATCCTTATCAGCCATCTCAACCTCCTTTACTATGTCCGATTCTTTTGATTGTAGTGGTGTATTCATTTTTCATTACGGCCTTGGTTACTATCTCACCGAAGTGAGACCTCACTCATCAGCCAAATTCTTGAGAAAAAACAGTAACTCAAACCGTCCAATTGGATCCCGGCTATCCATTGACGAGCCCTAATCACGGTCCCGGTCCGGGCTCAGACCGGCGGTGACCCCACCCTTCCCCACGCCCATGCGCGAGCCCGCGCGTACGAATACGCACAACCACGCGCACATGCGGTGCGCGCTAGTGGCCAATGAACCCATTGACCCACCGAAGTGCAATGGTGCTGCCTTCACCGCGCGCAAAAGTTTGGCAGTTAGGGTCCATTTTTTATAGAGGTCGGACTTCCTCATAGGCTAGCCAATCAAGGCAAGCCCCCCGTTCCGGTAAAACATGACCACCGGCTTACGGTATGGGGTCCTGGACAGACCTTGTGGCTAGATCTATGCGTCCAGGACACTTTGCACCCCTTGCTCCGTTTGCACACGCTGAAGCGTGACCCAGGAACCACCACGAGGAGGTGGAGCAAGAGGAATTTAGGTTCTGGACCACCGCCACTGCGGTATATCCTCCAGTGGATCCGAGTCACCACTAGAGGACCCCAGAACCCTCAGGTTCCCACCCTAACCCTTTTTTTTTTTTTTTTTTTTATTTTTTTTTTTATCGTGAGGAAATGTTTTATACATACCCCGACTCCCTGGGGAAGCCGGGGTTATGTGGGGTTCTCCCCGGGGGATGACCCCCCGGAGACTACCCACTAAAACCTCACGCCCACCTAAGCTACACAGGAGGTGCCTGGATCACGCGAGTACTCAACAGGACACCTCCCAGCTATCATCATGCCCCGGGGGAGGGGTTAACCTCCCCCACTGCCTACGCTATAAGACCCCGGGCGGAGGGACCCGCCCGGTGTCCCCATCCCTGGAGCCTTCGGATTGGGCTTCCCGAGCCCCAGCTCGGTCCACCCACAGCTCCCGGAGTCTTCGTGCCCCGCTCGGAGCCGGTATCCCGAAGGAACCAGTCCCGGCCGAGGCAAGAAGACGCCGCCACCGGGAGGAAGGGCCGTCGGAGGCGCGATCCGGCACGCCCCGACCCTTCCTTTCCCCAAACCCCCCACGGATCCCCCTCCCCAATCGGGGAGGGACGGACCGACACCCCCCTACACCGGGAAAATAACCCGGGGGTGTCGGCCAATCACGGGGGAGCTATGCTCCCCCCGGGGGCCCGGGTCAGCTCATACCCCGGGCCCCTAAGTTCACCGCCCCCAGTTGTGGGGGCATAACAGGGCGCGGGGGAACTCCCCGCGCCAGCCCCACTCCACCCCCCACAACCGGGGGCACACGTTGGCGCGGGGGAGACCCCCGCGCCCTCCCAGCCGTCGCCGCCCCCCTCCTGGGGGCCACACGTCGGCGCGGGGGTCGTCCCCGCGCCCACACCCTCCTCGCCGAGCCCGGGTCCCGTTCCCGGGCCCGCTCGGCGGCCTCCTTCTGGGTCATTACAACCTCACAGAAGGAGGCCACCGCTCTCCACGACCCCTCGCTGTCGACCATGTCGTCGACCACGGTCGGCAGCGAGAGGTCCCACCCGCCCACTGCGTCTCTAAGGACACGGCGCGGCTCGGCCCAGGCCGGGCACTCCTCTAAGGTGTGCCGCGCCGTGTCCACATTCTCGTCGCAGTGGTGGCACTGCGTGGTCGGCTCCCGCCCCATCCTATGCAGGTACTCTCCGAAACAACCGTGACCGGAGAGCACCTGCGTGAGGCGGAAGGTCAGCCTTCCCCGCCTCCCGCACCATATAAGAAATATGGGCAGGAGGGCCCGGACAATCGGACGTGCGGAGGGTGCCAGGAGCACCCTCCACTCCGCAAATACGTCCGCCCGGGCCTGGCGTTTCTGAGCCTCGAGCTCCTCCTCCTCCTCGCTCGTGAGTTCCACCCCCGGCGGGCGGCGAAACGAGCGGGCGATATGGTATAGTTTCGCCCGCTCCGCCGCCACCAAATGGAGTGGTGGAACCACGGCGAGGAGACCCGCCACCTCCCCAGAGATGGTGCGGTACCCCCGTATGGCCCGCAGGGCCAGCCGTCGCCGCACTCTTTCTAAGAGGTCTTGGCTTTTCTGGCTGGCCCCGAGCGAGCGGTGCCACACGGGGGCCCCATATAGGGCAATGGACCGCACCACCTCCATATAGAGGCGGCGGACATTCAGCTCCGGCCCCCCGATATTAGGCAGCAGCCGCGCAAGGGCGGATGCCGTCCTCTCTAATCGGGGGGCGAGGAGCTCGAAGTGCTCCACGAAACGCCAGCGGCCGTCGATCACCAGGCCCAGGTATCTCATACTGGGCCCGATCTCGACGGAGGTCTCGGCGACACGAATCCGGAGGTCTTGACCTCGGGGCAACCGCCACGGCCGAGGCGATCCATACAGCCAGATCGCCTCGGTCTTTGCGGCGGCCACGGTTAGCCCCATCCTCCGGATTCGCCCGACAACGCAGTCCAGGGCAGCCTCTGCCAGGTGCCTGGTTCTCCTCCAATCCTCCCCCTCCGCGTATACTAGGGTGTCATCTGCATAACAGATGACACCCGTATCCGGGGGGAGGACAACCCGCAGCACCGCGTCGAATGCCAGGTTCCACAGGAGCGGCCCGAGGACCGACCCCTGCGGAACCCCGCGGTGCATCTCCCTCATATGCACGGTCTTGTACCGGCCGGTAAACACCACCTCTCTGCCGCGGAGGTAGTCGCCGACCACCTCCCGGAGATAGGGGGGCACCTGGAAATATTCCATCGCCCCCGCTATCTCCTTCCAGGGCAGGGAGTTGAAAGCGTTGGAGATGTCCAACGACACCGCAATCAACACCCTGCCCCGAGCGACAGCCCGTTCACGGAGGAGACGCAGGCACTCCAAGGCGTCTATCGTGGAGCGCCCCCTCCGGAACCCATACTGGCTGTCGCTCTGGTCGGGACCACCTCGCGACAGGTGCTCGACGAGGCGGGCAGCAATTATTCTTTCGAACAGCTTGCCCGCCTCGTCGAGTAAACATACCGGCCGGTATGCAGAGGGAGACTCTGCGGGTTTCCCCTCCTTGTGGAGGAGAACCAGGCACGCACTTTTCCACACTGTGGGGAAGACTCCCCGGCGCAGGCTCGCGTCCATGACGCTCCTGAACGCCGGGGCGAGGACCCTTAGGGCCAAGGCCATTACACCACCGGGAACCCCATCGGGGCCGGGGGCCTTCTTGCCTCCAGCCCGGAGTTCCCGGACGGCCCGGTCAAGCTCCCACTCGGTGACCCGGAACTCATCCGACCATTCTGTGGTCGGCTCCGGGGCGCGTTCCCTCCTCACCTCTTCCCCATCGCTGCGGGGGAAGAGGGTATCTACGACGCGCCCCAAGAGTTCCGGGTCTAACCTCTCCGTGACCGGGGACGCCCAGGGGCGGAGCTTCCCAAGCACCGCCTTGTATGGGCGTCCCCATGGGTCGTCACGGAGGGTGAGCAGGAGCTCTTCCCAGGCCCTGGCCTTAGCAGCGGCTATAGCACGCTTGAGGGCCACGGCCGCCGATCTGTACTCCCTGTTCAGCTCGGCGACCCTCGGCTCCGCGTCGCCGCCCAGAAAATGGCGGCGACGGGCGCGGGTGTACTGGCGGCGGGCTCGGCCGGCCGACCTGCGTAGTTCGGCCAGCTCCCCCGACCACCAGTATGTTGACTTTCTCGGGGGCTGAGCTCGGACCCGGGGCGTCGCCACGTCGCAAATCATTTGCAACGTGTCCCGGATCCAAGTCGCCCCCTTTTGTGCCCCGCGCTCCCTGGCCGATGGCCAGGCGGAGCCGATAATTGCGGCCCTCAGTAGGTCCCCGTCTAGTCGTTTCAGCGCCCATCTGGGCGCTGACGGGGTGCCACGCCGGAGGGGCGTGTCCATCGGCGGGTCCGAGACCACTGCCACGTCCATCAGGATGTAGCAGTGGTCCGACAAAGTTTCTCCATCCCAGACCCGCCAGTTGGACACACGGCGAGAGGCGGCGGCGGTCGCGAACGATACATCCACTATCGACCAGCCGTTCCACCTCACGCACGTAGGCACGGAGCCCCGGTTTAACAACCGGAGCTCCATCCCCTCCGCCCAGTCTTCTAGGACTCCGCCTCGGGCGTTGGTCCCGGGGTTTCCCCATGTGGTGGACCTGGCATTGAAGTCCCCCAGGACCAACACCGGACCGGCTAAATGTGGGGCTATCATAAGCCCCAGCCGGTCCAAGAACCTCCCGAGTGCGGCGGAGTCATAACTGGGTGAGCTGTAGCACCCTACGACCAGAAGTCTTCCCCACTTCACCATTACCATCCCCCTGACAGCTGGTCCCACTGTAGAGGCCACAGGTCCTCGGACCCCACCCTAACCCTAACCCTAACCCTAACCCTAACCCTAATCCAGAAGAAACGGTAGAAGACCTGAGAAGCAAAATGAAGAAAATAATAAGAGAAAATGCCAAGGAAAGAACCCTGCAAAGATGGCAAGCTGAATGGAACTCTGCCCCGGTTGGAAGATGGACGTGCAAACTGATTCCAAACATAGAAAAATGGCTGAACAGAAAACATGGAGAACTGAATTTCTATATCACTCAAGCCCTGACAGGGCATGGAGTTTTTAACAGTTTCAGGCATAGAATAGGCAAGGCGATAACAGATGAATGCTGGTATCACCAGGCGGTTCCGGACACCCCAGAACACACCATCGTGGTCTGCCAGAGATGGAAGGAAGAGAGGAAGCTGCTGACCGAGGCACTGAAAACCAGGGCGGAAGACCTAACCGCAGAAAAATCATGGAGGGGATACTTGCAAACGAGGCTACCTGGAGAATCTTTGCAAATTTCTGCAGAGAGGTACTCACGCAAAAAGAAGAAGAAGAAAGAAGAAGAGAGAAGAATCAACTGGACAACCCGGTGATGATGGGCACGGAGGACGACCTGGAATCGGCAGACGCAGATAGGATGGCTCACCTATAAGAAGAAAGAAAAAAGAAATAAGTTAAGTCGAAATACCAAATATAGACGTATAAGATTAAGTTAGAAATGATGTGACACTGGATACTGAAATTATATGCTCTTGTTGCAGCTGTTCCCGGGACAACCGTGGGGGGGAGGGCGAAGAGGAAAGGACGACAATGGGGTGAAAGGAACAACAGGAGAGGAAAGAGGAGGAGCCTGAAGGACGACGACGCCCGAGGAAGAAGCGGACCACGCGGGACCAGGCTAAGTCGATTCCCGAAGAGAAAGCCCCCAAAACCTGCTCATGGAGGATCCATCTTCACCCTAAACCTCGCAAGGAACTCTGAAGTCCCTCTCACCCCCCCCCCCCCCCCGGGTAAAACGTCCCGAGGACAACTGCAACCTCGAAGAGTGAGCGAAACAATCGGAAGAGAAGTACTAGCGGCGTAGTGCTAAATACAACGGCTGCATCACTCAGGCGTTGTATCGACCCGGGTAGATTCCTGCGATAAAACGAAGCATAGTGGAACTAAGATAAGCTAGAAATCTGCAATGCGAAGATAAAGTAGGAAGTAGAATCAACAGGAAACTGTACAAAAGAGTTATCGACATGTAGAAAAGGTAGAAGTAGGATAGGGGCCACCGCTCCAGCGGCGTAGTGCTTTGTAAAAGGCGACAAGATGGCCGCTGACGCAAATAACACGTGGCGAGCGAAACATTTATAATTTTTAGCTAATATAGAGGGTTAATTTGTGAGCCAAAACTGTAAATTTGACGTTTTCTGGTGGCAACGAGTAGATGAAGGCCAGTTTTCGCCCATAAAACAGGTTAATTCAGCTAATAAATTCGGAGTAGCAGGGGGGGGGGGGGAAATTTTGTCAAAAACCTTATAGAGGGGGAATTTTTGAGAAAAAATGCCCTGAAGAGTTTTTTGATAAGAACCCCCGGACCGGAGATATAGCGTATCAAAGAGTAGGAGCAAGAATAAATAACAAGAAATAAATAATAAATGACTAGAAGCGACTAACAAAATAAAATCTTATTACAAATAGAAACAAAATTGTACTCCACATAACTCTCGCTTAATCAAATAGTCTTCGAGATATAAAGGATTCTAATTTTGATAAAAAACTGAAAAACATCGTAAGGAGAAAAATAATGTGCAAAACTGGAAGAAAATAAAAAATTACAAAGAAATGATCTCTTGAGAAATTTGGATTCAAGGCATAGATAACATAATATAAAGAAAACTAACAAATTAAGCAAGGTAGAAACAAGTACAGAACGAGGTAGAGGTATACTCACCTGTCAGCCGTAGTCACCAGGAAACGGGCAAATAGGACACAAAACCTGTAAAAGTAAAAATAAGTTAAATTTATTAGATAATTAGGGAATAGACATAAGAATTAGATTATAAATAGGCAACATAGATGATAAGAAAGGGAAATAATCAAGAAAGACAGAATCATACAGAGGTACTAACAGGAGAGAAAAAAAAATAAAAATCAGTACGGTCAAGTGAAACAATAGACAAATAAGAACAATCAGAGGATTTTAGAAGGAAAATGACTCCTGGTAATTTCCAAACAAATGCTTAGTTTACAAGGAATAACCTTACTTAACAAAATTAGAGGCAAATCACAAGAATAAAGAAGGTATTTTTGGTAACGAATGACCAAATTAGAAAACGAAAATAAAATCTCGATAATAAAGGAAATAAGATCTACCTCTTGAGAAATGATGATTAATCCAATAGTTTCCAAATTAAACGAAATCGAAAGTAGACTGAAAAAACAAAATTAATGAAAAAAGGAAAACTGACATATACAACGGTATAAATGTAAGAAAATAGAGACAAAATCACTCTTGTGAATTTTCAGTTAAACGCTTAGTTTCAGAAATATACCGATACTTAACAAAATAAGCATAGGAGAAACGATATCAGAGCGAGGTAGAGGTTCAGATGCGCGCGAGCCGAAGACGTCAGGATTCGGGAAAATAATGCGAAAAACCTATAAAAAGGAAAATAAGTTAAATTAACTAGATAATTAAGGTAAAAGTTAGTGATAACATAAAAAATAGGTAATAGAAACGTGAGGTGACGAAAATAACCAAGGAAAATTAAATCAAACGGTAGATTGAAGCCAGAGAAGAAAACCAAAAATCACAACGAAAAGTTAAAAAGATATACAAATTAGAGTAATTGCCAGATTTCAGAAAGAAAACTACCCTTGGTAATTTTCGTTTAAATGCGTAGTTTTTAAGAAATAACTAAAATTAACAAATTAAGCGGCCAAGTACAAGAATAAAGAAAGGGCTAAGGCCATGCAAGTAACATAATAGCTAACGAAATTAAAAGCTCAATACTATACTAGACTAAACAAAAACCCATTCTGGAAAATTGTTGATTAAACGAGTAGTGTCCGAATAAAAAGAAAAAGAAATAGGAAATAGAAGTAAAATCAAAAACCTATGGAAAAAGCTAAAACAAAACGAAAGGAACTCAAGAGAATAAAAATACAAATATACTTGTAAATGATGGAATAAACGCTTAATTTGATAATTATAGATATATATAGGTATAAAATAACGAGAGCGGACGTAACATGAGCAGACCGACGTAACGGTATAAAGGCGAGTTAGGCGTAAAACGGGAAAGCGAGCGAGCGATAGGCATTTACTAGAAAACGCAATTATAACTAACGAAAGACGATTAATTAGTTAATTAATCAATTCATTAAAAACTATAAACTAGATAGTTCAATCCGGACAAGAGTAAGAAAGAAAGGGTGACTATTGGTAAAAGAAACATTCAAGGATAAAAAGTGTAAAAGCAAAACAAGGCAACGGAATAGAGTCCGAAAAATAGGAGATTAGAGTAACGACAAATTTCGAAAATATAACAAGGAGTAACCAAGGCCAAATCGAAATAGAACTATGGGGAGAGGTCGAAAAACAGAACTAAAGTCGCGGGGAGGGGGGTAACCCCACAGGTCGTATGTTCCTCAACGTACGAAATTGAAACCAGAGCAAAGTGAGCCTCCGAGGTGAACAGAGCTAGTCGGATTTTTTTGCAAACAGAGTTAAAAACATAGTAAAGTTCTTAACGATTTCGGAAGTCTAATCTTAGAACAGTATAGCGCATTAGTGAACCGGGATTAAATAATTAATTAATAAATTAGTTAGTTAAAACCAACTCGGTACACGTGCTATACCATTGTGAAGGACGGAAAGCGAGAAAGTGTTCGCATAAGACAATTAAAACGCGATATTAATTGACCAAAAAATTAATTAGTAGTCGCGGGATAAACAGTTGTGCGAACAGGTGAACAGTTTTTGTGCGAAGTACATGCAGTAAGAGGCGGAAAACTCCTACTTCCCGAAGAATAAAAGAGGCCACGCCGCAAAGGGGTCGGTCAAACTCGAGGGGTACAAGGTAGGAGAGATACCCTAGACTGTAGAAATCGCGAAATAACCCGATTATATAAGGAAAAAGGAAATTTGACCTTGAACACAAGAGGTAACTAAGGGTTTTAGTATAGTAACTCACCATTTATTTTTCGCGGAGTGTATAGCGGCTGACCTACCCAGCACTTGTCCTGTGGAACGTTTTATCGAGAAACGTACCTATGTATGTGTAGGTGCCTCTATCTCGGTTGTGGCTGGGGGGCGCGAAAAATTTTTAGCCTCCGAAGCCCGGCTTCGGAGGCCATCCACCTTCAACCCTCCCCCCCCGAACCCCCCCCCACGGGCTCAGAAAAAATTTTTTCGCGGAAACGTTTTGGGACACCCGGTATAAGGGAAAACTTAAAGTTCATCCGATTGAGGCGTGCGACGGCTCGTTGGAAAGGGCTAGCCGAGCACATTACGACTACCGGGTTAGTTTTCGAAAATTAGCATAATTGAAAGAAATTTTGCTCAGACCTCGGAAACGGAGGGGCGAATCGAAAAACGGATCACAGGGGGGAGAATACTTCTCCATCCGGACCCCAAAAGACTCGCCATCCCTCAAAATAGACGCCCACCAAATTTCGTCAGGATAGGCCGAAATTGGCACACTGCCATAACCGCGAACGAGCATTGAAAAACGCCGGGTCCTTAAAAATCGAGTGACGGCTCGTTGGAAAGCCCGAGCGGAGCAAAAGCGATTCGCCAAAGTAGATCTTAGGTATTTACGCGTATAAGGGAATTAGGGTTATATTTAAGCTATAAGATAGAAAATAAGTAGCGTAGGATCGAGTTAGGCACAAATCTATACATTAAGATAGAACATAAGTAAGTTAAGCGTTAATAAAATAGAAATTAGAATATAAATGTATATAGGGTGACTTATTAATAGAGAGCACGTAGGAAGATAGAATATTTTCGAGGCTTTTCAAGAAAATGTAAGCAACGCTAGTTTTAAGAGTATTTTGTAGTCAAATGGCATGATGATTTATTTAATATAGAGACAAATACCAGTAAAAAAAAAAGGGGTACTACATCTGAGTCCCAAAGCCAATCTTATGGCACGGTATTGAATTTTTTCAAGTACTTCAATCTGTTTCTTCTGTGTTGGAAAATAAATGAAACTAGCATAGTCTGCTATAGATCGAATAAAACTCTTATATAGTATTATTAACGTTTCAGGATGTGCTCCCCACCAAGTGCCTCTGAGAAATTTTATTATATTAATTGCTCTGATGTTTAAACGACATTTTATAATAAAAAATGATGCCCAAAAATCACACAGTCTCCCTGGATGTAATGGACACATTATTTATCATAATTTTGGTCTCTCCAGGTAGAACATTACGTTTATTGAAGTGTACAAGGACACTTTTCTGCGGAGATAAATCTAGTCCTAGATTCCTGAGTTTCTTATTGATTATTGCGATCGATTTTTCCAAAAGGTTTATGCTTGAATCTACTGAGGACCTTTTACAGTATATAGCAAGATCATCAGCAAATTGTGAAACAGTAACGCTCTTAGGTACATTTAGATCAATTCTAGAAATATAAATATTAAACAGTAGAGGGCATAGTACGCCACCTTGAGGAATACCTTTATAAACCTTCCTGACATTGTTTTCTGGGATGCCTGCATAGATTGTTCTTTCATGGGTTAAAAACTTTATGCATTTAGTTACCTTATGAGGACATCCAATGTCCGCTAGTTTACTTAGGAGAATATCCACATTAACGCTGTCAAAGGCACTGTTTATGTCCAGAAATACCGCTAATAGATCTTTTTTATTGCTGAAAGCTTCTTCCGCATTAAGGAGCAAATTAGTTAAATTATCAGCTGTTGATTGACCCTTACGAAAACGAGATTGGGTTTTGGGGACAATGCCATTGCTTTCAATCCACCAATCTAATTTAAATTTTAACATAGTTTCAAACAGCTTGCACAAACAAGATGTTAGAGAAATTGGCCTGACACTTTTTCCATCTGTTTTACTGATGAAGTGAATGTATGATTCTTTCCATTCTTCTGGGTAGATACTAGCGTTAAACATCTCATTAAAAATGTCCAGAAGAATCAACTTGTATTTTATTGGCATTTTCTTTGAAATTTCATAATCGATGCCGTCTACACCAGGAGCTGAACAGGATCTTTTATTTCTAAGAGCTAAGATGAACTCAACGAAGGTGAATGGTGAGCTTAGAAATGCATTTTCATTACAGGGCGGTAGATAATCAGGGTCTGTTGGGACCCAAGGAGGGCCAATTTTACCCAGGGCATCATTGATTATGCTAGCCGTTTGGTGGTTTTCCGAAGTGTGAAAAGGTATCATTTTGGTCCATTTATTTTTAAGTATTTTGACAGTATTCCAACCGTGCTTTCCTTTAGTGTTAAAATTAATCTTTTTTGCAAATTCTTTAAAATTATCTCTTTTCTTTTGTTTGAAAGTGCGTTTGGCTAGGGCTACCGATCTTTTGTATGTGTAATAGTCAACAGAATCATTGGTGTGTTTCCACTTTTTGAAAGCCGCTCTTCTGAGCCTTTTAGCCTTGTCACACTCGGAGTCCCACCATGGTACCGGGCTTCTGTGTATGCTATTGTGAACAGTTTTCTTTGTTGGTGTATTGAGAGTGATTGCATTCGTTAGTATCTGTGTAAGAAGGGAATATTTCTCATTCACGTTCATTAAATCATATTCTGGAGAGAAGAAATGAAAGAAATTATTGTTAAGATTTGTGTCTACTCCTTCCCAATCTGTGCGTATTGATTTTAGTTGGAAAGTTTTTTTGCGATATACGTATTTGCTTAAATAAAAATTAATGGATACCGGGAAATGATCAGAAGCCAAGGTCTCTTCATCGACTGTAACATTAATTTTTTCAATTAGGTTTATAGATGAGAATATTAAATCCAGATTCGAAGCTGTTGGAACATTATTACATGTTTGAAAATGTGTAATAGAATTATGATTGTGAAGAAACAAATTAGCGTTGTTGTAGCTGCTAAATAACCTTTCGCCATTGATATCATTATTCTTACAATTCCAGTTTATATGGTGAGAATTGAAATCGCCCATAAAAATAGTATGGTTTTGATTATCAATGTTTTGAAAGATCCCAATGTGCTTGGGATAGTGTAACCTGGGGCTCTGTAGCACACTAAAAGATCGAGAGAGGGCTGAATGTTATTGATTTTGATACCCGCCAGTTCCACCGTTTCGTCTGGACTAACGAGGTTGTTGATTTCTATAAAAGCTAGATTACTACGTATAAGGATAAGAATCCCACCACCTGCAGCGTATAATCGGTCTTTCCTGAATGTTTTGAAACCACTGAAATGAAAATCGTTTTTCGAGAGCCAAGATTCCACACACACAAAAATGTCCGTGTCAATGAGGAGTTTAGGTAGATCTTCCTTTTTTGACAAGATACTTCTTGGATTCCAGAATAGAATCTTAAGGTCTTTATGTCGCAGATAAGCCATTGAAGTGTAGGTATTTCCGTTGTTAGTAGAAAGAGCTGTCAGGCGATTGGGATTGATCAGAATCCATTAAAGGATCACGAGCAGTTTGTAAAAGAAGTTTTTTTTAAATTCTGGAAAACCTTGCCTTAAGAGATCGTTCTTCTAGTTGGAGTCTCACTACATCAATCATTTTAATCAACCCTTCTACATCGTTAGTGAATTCTTGTGCAATATTTAACATGTCATGTTGTCCCAAAGATTTGCCTAAGAATTGTTTGAATTGATTATAGTTTAAGACAAGAGATGAAGAAGACCGTCCAATTAGTTCTTTTGCTGGTAGTAACGCTTCTTCTAGATTCGGTAACTTTTCTTCCAGAGCAGATACGTTGTGACTAGTAGCGTCTAGAGTCTTTAGTTTTTTGGTCTTGGGTTTTAAAAAGTCTGCTTCAATTAATTTTTCCAGAGTAGGTGAAGTACTAGTTTTATTCAGTTGTGAGGATGGATTCGATGATGGTTCGCCAATAGTGCTGTCAGAGGTAGTCGACGGTGGAGCGTTTCTTTTTAATACTGTATTTAAGTGATTAACGTGTGACGGGTATCCGTCGGGGTGGAGGAAGTGCCGACTCAGCTGGCTGCCAGGGGTCGGTAGTGCCTCGAGGAGGAATGAATAGTAGTCGTTTTCTGGTAGAATACTCGTGTCTTTATTGTCCGTGTTATGTACAACAGTTGCCCCCAGGTGGCGTGATCGCGGAGGTATCGCGGCGGATCGGTAGCGCGGCGGCGCGGTATCGCGGCGGTGATTCGGTATCGCGGCGGCGGTTCGGACTCGCGGCGGTCCTGCGGCGGTATCGCCTCGGTGTCGGGGAGTCGGTCAGGTTAGCAGGAAGGTCCCGTAGGCTTGCGTCCCTCGGGGGAGGGATTTCGGCCCGTTTGCACGGTGCCGGCTCGGACTAGCTTCCCGTAGGCTTGCGCCCCTCGGGGAGGGATTCCGGCCCGTTTGCACGGTGCCGGCTCGGACTAGTTTCCAGTAGGCTTGCGCCCCTCGGGGGAGGGATTCCGGCCCGTTTGCACGGTGCCGGCTCGGACTAGTTTCCAGTAGGCTTGCGCCCCTCGGGGGAGGGATTCCGGCCCGTTTGCACGGGCCGGCTCGGATGCGGGAACGGGGGTGTCTGGCGGGAACGGTGGTTTCGGTAGGAACGGGGTGCGGTCGGGTTGGAGGTACAGCGGAGGTATTATGTGGCGGTAGCGGTGCTCGGCGGAGATAGGTTCTCGGACTCGCATCGGATGCCTTGCCTCAACTGCCACGACTGCTGTTCTCGTGGCCTATTTATTCCTCCCACCGCCCACTTCCACTCGCGAGCAGCCGTATCGTCGCGGTGGCCACCTCGCGGCCGCGACGGGAGGCTGTGCTCGGCCGTGGTCTCGCGGCGCGCTCGCTGGGAGTGGGGCGGTGGTAGGTGCGGTGTTAGGCGGGGAAGTCGCGGGCCTTCCATATACCCGTTACAAATTTTGAATTCAATTAGGAAAGTGAGAGTTAATAAGAGTTTTTGCACCGGAAATTAACTTTCGCAGTAAAATAATTAATAAGTTAATGACTAATTAATTAATTGATAGTGCGAGAGTAGGTGTAAAAGCGCGAACAATAGAATTTTGAGAAATTTTCGCGAATTAACGGAAGGACCAGGAGTAAATTCGCGACAATTAACCGAATCAGAGAACTTTCAACGGAAAAAAAGTGCCAGTGAAATAGAAAGACAATTAGTGATTTAGTTAATTAATTAATTAATTAATCGGAGAATAAATCACCAAGGACACTAGACAGTGGAAGCCGAGAAGGTAGTGTTCCAGATCCGAGGCCACACCGCGAGGGGGTCGGTTAGGTGAAGGAACATAAGGTACGAGAGTGACAGCCGTTATAAAAAGGGTTAGATGCCCAATTTGCATAACGGTTTCCCTAAAGTGATCCGATCAGCCTGAAAATTAATAGCGCACTATTTCAAGGGATAACTAAGAGAAAGGGGCAAAAGGGGAGAAATTTCTCCCGTGTGAGAATAAATTTCGGATTCCCCCTCCCCTTTCCGAGTTATGAGAAAAATCGGGTGAAATATTAGGAATAGGAAAGAAAAGTATAGGAGTAAAGTGGTAGAGGGCACCGAGACCTTTACAACAAGCCCAAACACGACAGATTTGGAAGAACTTGATTTTTCTCTTATACCGGGTGGCGAAAAAGTTTTAATCAATTTTTGAAAAACTGAGTACGTGAGACCCTTGGGCGTGAAAATTGGGGAACATAGGGAGGGGTGGGGTTTTGAAAGAAACCCCCGGGTGAAAAAAAAAACCGTCTACCCCCACTTTTTCGCCAAAAACGGGCATTTGTAAGAGCAGAACAACGATTCTCGCGAAAACTCACAACGGGCCGAGTGACAGGGACCTTAAGGGCGAACCGTAGAGAAAATAAAAAATTGGGGTTAACCATCCAAAATCACCCACTTCCCTCTTGGGGGAAGGGCCAAAAAGCTCATTTTTGGGGGTGTTTTTTCCCGAAAAATTAGACTTGAATAGGTAATTGTTCAGGATTCACGCGGTGAAATTCGTTTTCTATTGTCTCGCCGGTGACCGCTGTTTTACACGTTTCTTTTGTCGCACATGTCAACACGCGGCAAGAGCGCGTGTCTCCGTTGCTCGGCCCCGCGTAGCAACAGTCTCCCGTCTCATTGGCCGAATTTCACTGCGTGAATCCTACAAAACACGACAAACAAAGACCGTCCGATTCGCGAGCACCAATTACGGTGCTCCAATTTCGACGGTCCTTGTTATTTAAGGCACCTGCGCGTGCCTTCTCGTCCTCTTTTTCGCTCTTTTCGCTCGCCGCGCACTGTCCGCTCTATACGCTCGCATTTCTGCTCTTCGTTCGCACGTGTTTCGCTCAGGTGAGATTCTTATACCTCTCGCTCTGAGACTCTCGCGATCTCGCGCTTCCAGTTCGCCCGTGTCTCGCTCAGTCGAGATTCTAGTATCTCTCGCTCGGAGACTCTCGCGATCTCGCGCTCCTCGTTCGCAGTTTTCTTGCGCTCGTCCGCGCCGCGTTACGCGCAGTCTGCCTCGCGGGAAGATTTCCGCCGTTCGCGTGGAAGATTTCCGTCTCGCGGCGGCACGCGTTTCGTGCCGCTCAAGATTTCCGCTTCGCTGTCCGACGGCAGCAAGTCGCGCGTGCAAGATCTCCGTGCGCCCTGCCGGCTCGCGATTCGCTCTCGCCGGTCTCTCTCTCTCTCGCGTCCGCGCGCACCTCGCGACTCTCTCGCACGCTCTCGTGCTCTAGAGTTCGGCCCGCCACGTGGCCGCGACAAGCGTGAGTGAATAAAGTGCATTCAAACTTAATCTCTTTCGCTCTCTCTCTCTCTCTCTCTCTCTCTCTCTCTCTCTCTCTCTGCCTCAACCTCACTGACCCATTCCCGTGGATTCCTTTGCGCGCTCAACTCTGAGTGGTCCCGGCAGCCGGCATCTCCGACCGACGGTCGACGCCGTAACATTCTGGTCCTTCGAGCCGGATCGCAAACATCCACGTGGTCAGTAAGAAACGAGAGAGAGCTCGCGCATTATGGAGGAAGTTCTCGAAAGTCAGCTGTTGGCGCAGCGCGCGATCGAGCGCGCGCTCGTCAACCTCAATAAATTGGGGAAGGCAAAATGGACCCGCTCGACATTGCTGACTCGGATGGACCATCTGAAGGCCAACTGGACGCGGTTCGAGGCCGGGCACGCTCGACTCCTCGCCTCCACCTCATCGGACAAGAAAGCTGCGCTTCCGTACTTCTCCGATGACTCTTTCTCGACGACGGACGAAACGTACCTCGATGCTCTAGCCTCCATGCAAGCCGTGCTCGACGAGCTCACCGGCGCTTCTGTAACTCGTCCTAATTATTCTTCCGACGGACAAGCGAGTCCCACGACCGCCGCTCCGCACCTGCCGAGCATTCAGTTACCTGAATTCGACGGCCGTTATGAAGCGTGGGAGACGTTCCGCGATCGTTTCACCGCGCTCATTATCGCGAACCAATCACTCGCGAAGGTCACGCGCCTCCATTATCTCGTGTCGTCGCTCAAGGGCCGTGCCCTCGAATGCGTCGGGAATCTCCCCGTGACGGCCGACAACTTTGAGATCGCGTGGAACGCGCTCACCGCGCGTTACGAAAATCCTCGGCGTCTCCTCAGTTCGCATCTGACGTCACTACTCGCTTTGCCAGCGCTGCCTCGTGAGTCCGCGTCCGACCTTCAGAATCTACGCGACCGTGTTTCGACTATTGTAGCGTCACTTCAAAATCTCGGGCGTGCCCCAGCCGATCTCTGGAACGACTTTCTCGTTTATATCGTGTCACAAAAGTTGGACGCGCCGACTCGCAAGGCATGGAAAATCAAGACAGGTGACGATGCCGAGTCTCCTTCGTTCGAATCACTGACGAAATTCATCGACTCTCGCGTTCGCGCCCTCGAGGAATTCGCGCCCAGTGCATCGGCGAACTCTTCTGCGTCTCCCGCCGCATCGAGTCGGTCCTCTGCCGGTCGATCTCGCGTCCATGTCGCCACTGCGTCTCCGTCGGATAAAACCTCTAATCCTCCGTGCCCCGTCTGTCGAGCTTCGCATATGCTCAGCTCTTGTTCGCAATTTAAAGCACGCAGCCCTCGCGAACGGCGCGATCTCGTACACCGTTCCGCGAGATGCGAAAATTGCTTAAGCTCAAAGCATCTTGTACGGGATTGCCCGAGCAAATATACGTGCCGCGTGTGTCATAACCGACACCATTCACTCCTCCACGTCACTGAGGCTCTCCCAGCGTCGACTTCTCCGGTATCGACACCTCTTCCAGAGGTGAATTCTCATCTTGCGTCCACTCTGACCGAGCCGCGCTCCGCCGTCTTGCTCGCCACCGCGTGGGTCCAAGTTCACGTCCCGTCGGGCCACTCGATCCCTGTTCGCGCGTTAATCGACCAAGGATCAGAGGCGAGCTTCATTACTGAAGCTATGGTTTCCCTCCTGCGCGCGAAACGCCTCCGGGTCGAGACCTCGATTTCGGCCGTCGGTGGCGTGCATGCCGGTCGAGTGCGTCACGCTGTGCGCCTCCGCGTGTCACCACGGACATCCTCGACCCCTACGATCTCCGCGGTCGCTCTCGTGCTTCCGTCGCTCTCGACGTATTCTCCGAAGCGTCTTCTCGACTCGCGTTCTCTCGCGCATCTCTCGCATCTCAATTGGGCGGATCCAGACCCATTCAGTTCCTCCGCGATCCATCTCATCCTCGGCGCGGACGTCTACGCTGACCTCATACTCGACGGCGTGCGTAAAGGCCCACGAGGACACCCGATCGCTCAAGATAGCGTTTTCGGCTGGATTATTTCTGGATCCTGCTCGCGCCCGGATCGCGACGCTTTCCGTTCTCGCGCTTCTCCACACGCAGCATCTCGCCTCTCAATGCATCACTGCATTCAAGAGGACACTCTTTCCCACGATTTGACTCGATTCTGGGAAATTGAGGAAATCCCTCGTCGGACTCTCCTCTCGCTAGACGAAGAGCAATGCGAGGCTCATTTCCGCGCCAACACTACACGAACGGCCGACGGCCGCTACGTGGTCCGTCTTCCCTTTCGCGACGGTCCTCCGATCAGAATCGGACACTCCTACTCGGTTGCCGTGAAGGTTAGTAGATCGCTCCATCGCAAGCTTTCGTCAAAGCCCTCTCTCGCTCTGGAGTATCGGACCTTTCTCCGTGAATACGAAGAAATGGGTCATATGCGACGCGCTCTCTCGTCTGCTCAACCCTCTCCGCAGTGCGTTTACATACCCCATCACCCCGTCCTCCGCGAAGGTAGCGCGACTACGCACCTACGCGTAGTCTTCAATGCTTCAAGCGTCACCTCAGACGGCACGTCATTGAATGACCACCTGTTCCCAGGCCCGAAGTTACAGTCGGACCTTCCCTCCGTAATCTTACGGTGGCGGAACTTTCGCTACGTGTACACAGCGGACATCGCTAAGATGTACCGTCAGATCCTCGTCGATCCTCGCGACATCGACTATCAGCGGATCCTTTGGCAAGAGTCTCCCGCAAACGCGCCAACTCCGTTCCAACTTTTGACGGTCACTTATGGGATGACGTGCGCCCCTTTTCTCGCGCTTCGAGTTCTCCAGCGCCTTGTCGAAGACGAGGGCTCTCGTTTCCCGCTCGCGGTTCCGATCCTGCGCTCGAACATTTATGTCGATGACGTTCTCTTCGGCGCCGATGACGTACAATCTCTCCTGCAATCTCGATCTCAGCTTAATAATTTGCTACAATGCGCTCATATGACCCTGCGGAAATGGGCTAGCAATCATTGCGCTCTCCTTGAGGACATCGATCCGTCGGATCATGGCCTTGCCTGCTCCAAAATTCTCGCTCCTGACGATCACGTCAAGGTGCTCGGGATTAGTTGGAATCCTTCTCGCGATTCCTTCCAGTTCAACATCTCGTTGTCCGAATCGCTCCCCTCAACCAAGCGGACGATTCTTTCAATTATTGCTAAATTATACGACCCTCTCGGATGGGTCACGCCTGCCATCATTCGTGCGAAAATACTCATTCAGGATCTCTGGCGTCTCCGTCTGAGTTGGGACGACCCGATCTCACCTCCTCTGCTCGACCGCTGGAACGCGATCTATACGCGTCTCCCGTTACTAAGCGGCGTTCAACTCTCGCGTTGGACCGGTCATTCTCCTGCCGATTCCCAAATGGAGATCCATGGCTTCGCGGACGCGACGACGGTCGCTTACGCTGCCGTCGTCTATGCTCGCTGCATTTCAGCCGATGGTCGCGTTACCGTCTCTCTGCTCGCTGGCAAGTCCAAGGTCGCTCCACTCTCCCCTGTGACCATACCGCGACTCGAACTGCAGGCTGCGGTACTGCTCTCACGCCTCGTGACCTTCGTGCTCTCCTCCTTCGATAATCGGGCAATTCCTTGCCTCTGTTGGACGGATTCAACGGTCGTCCTCGCGTGGCTCCAGTCGCACCCATCTCGCTGGAAGACCTTTGTGGCTCATCGCGTTGCCGATATCCAAACACGCTTGCCGCACGCGAGGTGGAGTCATGTTACGACCGCGGATAATCCCGCCGATTGCGGCTCGCGGGGTCTCCTCAGCGACGACCTTCTCAATTTTCCCCTCTGGTGGCAGGGCCCAGGCTGGCTGCACCATGACGTCTCCGCCTGGCCATCTCAAGTGCTCCTTCACGAGGACACTGACCCACCAGAAGCCAAAATGTCACTCCACTGTTCGGAAGCCCCTGTTCCCGAATGGGACTTAGCCTCTCGATTTTCGAGCTGGCCCAAACTCCTGCGAGTTACAGCATATGTCCTCCGCTTCACCCGGCATTGTTGTAGGGATCGCTCCGACCCTCCGGAGCAACCCTCCGACCGCGCGCTCACTTCGGCCGATATCTCCTCGGCTCGAAACTTCTGGATAAAGCACCTCCAGTCCGTCGCGTTCTCCGACGAAATCCGCGCTCTCAACCGGCGTTTGCCCCTCTCCACAAAAAGTTCACTCCTTTCACTCAACGCGTTCCTTGACCCCGACGGTATCATTCGGGTAGGGGGACGCTTACATCACTCACCTCTCCCTCAAAGGACAAAACATCCCATCGTGCTCGCTCCTCATCGCTTGGTGAGACTTCTGGCGGAACAAGCTCACGTTCGAACATTGCACGGCGGAGTGCAACTCACTCTCCTCACCCTTCGCCAGGACTATTGGCTCCTTCGCGCACGGAGCCTCGTAAAACAGGTGATCCATCGTTGCATCACCTGTGTTCGGGAAAAAGCCGCTGTTCCCGAGCAGTGAATGGGAAATTTACCCGCCTCGCGAGTCTCCCCTCCGACCCGCTGTTTCGCTCATTGCGGTGTCGACTACGCCGGTCCCTTCAATGTCCGCGCCTCCGCCGGTCGCGGGATAACCTCGCGTAAGTCATACATAGCGCTGTTCGTCTGCATGGCCACCAAGGCCATTCATCTGGAGCTGGTTGTGGACTATTCCACCCCGGCTTTCCTCAACGCATACTTGCGATTCTGCTCTCGCCGTGGCCTTCCTGAAGCCGTTTACTCTGATAACGGCACCACGTTCGTCGGTGGGGATCGCGAATTGACAACCGCCTATCGCTCGGCGCTCCGAAACCCTGAGTTCCAGAACAAAACGGCTGGCGACGGCACCGCGTGGCACGTCATCCCCCCTTCCGCGCCACACTTCGGTGGCCTGTGGGAAGCTGGGGTGAAAAGCGTGAAATATCACCTCCGCCGCGTCCTCGGTGACCGCACGCTCACGTTCGAGGAGTTCAGCACACTCCTCTGTGCGATAGAAGCGTGCCTCAACTCGCGACCACTCTCCGCGCTATCGGACACCCTTGACGATTGCGAACCCCTTACTCCGGGGCATTTTCTGGTAGGTTCCGTTCTCACTGTCCCTCCTCAACCTTCCTATCTGGACCTCGGAGAGAATCGTCTCTCCCGCTGGCAGCTCCTTCGTCACGCCGCTCAACGTTTCTGGAAACTGTGGCAGGACGACTACGTCAATTCTCTCCAGCAACGCGGGAAGTGGCGCACCGCGCGCCCCTCTATCTCAACAGGGCAGTTAGTTTTAATCCGGAACCCTACCCTCCCCCCGTGCAAGTGGGATCTCGGCCGCGTCATCGAGCTACATCCCGGAGACGACGGCCACATTCGTGTCGTCACGGTACGAACAGCGACATCTGCGTTTAAACGCCCTCTCGCGAAAATATGCCCTCTCCCCGTTGCGTGCGGTCCCGACTCTACGTCATAAACGCCGTCAAACCCATGTACGCGCCGTGTTCTGTTTGTCAAATTGTAATTGTTACTCGCGTGATTTAATGTATCGTTGCGCTCCTCTAGTCTACGTTGTAATTTATCTCTCTGTTGTAAGCATCTCCCGCTACTTCCGCCACACCGCTCAACGTGTGTATATTTCGCCCCCCCCCGAGCCGTCAAGGCGGGCGGCCCGTCACTCGCTCATGGGGACAGGCGCTCGGGCATTGTACAGTGCTGTCCCTCTATCGTTTAAGATCGCTCGGCCAAGTTGGCCGCTCTCTTGCGCTAACGCGCTTCCGTGCGCCTCCACTGCATTTCGAAATTAATATTTCGAGGCGGGCGGTATGTTCAGGATTCACGCGGTGAAATCCGTTTTCTATTGTCTCGCCGGTGACCGCTGTTTTACACGTTTCTTTTGTCGCACATGTCAACACGCGGCAAGAGGGCGTGTCTCCGTTGCTCGGCCCCGCGTAGCAACAGTCTCCCGTCTCATTGGCCGAATTTCACTGCGTGAATCCTACAAAACACGACAAACAAAGACCGTCCGATTCGCGAGCACCAATTACGGTGCTCCAATTTCGACGGTCCTTGTTATTTAAGGCACCTGCGCGTGCCTTCTCGTCCTCTTTTTCGCTCTTTTCGCTCGCCGCGCACTGTCCGCTCTATACGCTCGCATTTCTGCTCTTCGTTCGCACGTGTTTCGCTCAGGTGAGATTCTTATACCTCTCGCTCTGAGACTCTCGCGATCTCGCGCTTCCAGTTCGCCCGTGTCTCGCTCAGTCGAGATTCTAGTATCTCTCGCTCGGAGACTCTCGCGATCTCGCGCTCCTCGTTCGCAGTTTTCTTGCGCTCGTCCGCGCCGCGTTACGCGCAGTCTGCCTCGCGGGAAGATTTCCGCCGTTCGCGTGGAAGATTTCCGTCTCGCGGCGGCACGCGTTTCGTGCCGCTCAAGATTTCCGCTTCGCTGTCCGACGGCAGCAAGTCGCGCGTGCAAGATCTCCGTGCGCCCTGCCGGCTCGCGATTCGCTCTCGCCGGTCTCTCTCTCTCGCGTCCGCGCGCACCTCGCGACTCTCTCGCACGCTCTCGTGCTCTAGAGTTCGGCCCGCCACGTGGCCGCGACAAGCGTGAGTGAATAAAGTGCATTCAAACTTAATCTCTTTCGCTCTCTCTCTCTCTCTCTCTCTGCCTCAAGCTCACTGACCCATTCCCGTGGATTCCTTTGCGCGCTCAACTCTGAGTGGTCCCGGCAGCCGGCATCTCCGACCGACGGTCGACGCCGTAACAGTAATAGTAAATTAGGCTTTAGACCATAGTCGAGCGTGCGAATTAATAAATTAAGAATAAACTTTCTAAAAAAATTATTATTATAAATAGTTTAGGTTAGTTTAGTTCAGGTTAGACTAGAATAATAAGTAGCGGGCGAATTAGTTAAGTAATTAATAAGTTAATAAATTAAAAACAAATAGGTAATACGCATTAGTTATAATATATTATATTACATTATATGAACATTAGATAAGACCACAATAGACGGGATTATACTTATATATATACATATAGATAGAAACCCAAATTCAGATAAGATTTAGAAATAAAGCAGATACGATTAGAATACACCAGCGAGCGAATTAGAATTAAGAACTAGCGAAGAATAATATTAATAAATCGAATAAAGATAGAAATAAAATCTAAATAGAATAAGAGTAATAGAAGTGTAACTAAAATAGGACGAATTGTTGTAATTTTTGAAACATTAAGTGTACAAATACAGGCAAATAACCTTAAAAAAAAGGGTTAGGGTTAGGGTTAGGGTTAGGGTTAGGGCCAGGGCGTCGACCTCGACGCTCTAGGCATTGGGGCCCTTCATTGGAAGAGGGCGGTAACCGGGGCCCTCGCTATAGAGATCCCCGGTGCCGATGGGGGCCCCAAGGCCGACGCCCCGGCGGCGCGGATGACGGCCGCCCTTGGGGACATGGGGGTGAGGATCTCCAGGCCTGTAAAGAAGGCGGAATTCCGTCTCAAGGGCCTGGAGGTGTCGGTCACCCCCCAGGAGGTGACGGAAGCGGTGGCTAGGGCCGGGGGCTGCACCGCCGAGTCCGTCCGGGTGGGCGAGCTGAAGACTCCGCCCAACGGACTCGGCACAATTTGGGTGCAGTGCCCGGCCGTGGCGGCCTTAGCCATCGAGAAGGCGGGAAAAATTCGCGTGGGGTGGTCCACCGCCCAGGTGGTGGTGTTGGCGCCACGGCCTCTGCAGTGCTTCCGCTGCCTAGCCCTTGGCCACGTGCGGCAGCGGTGCACTGCGGAGGTCGACCGCAGCGGTCATTGCTACCGCTGCGGGGACGCCACGCACCGGGCGGTGGACTGTAAGAGTCCGCCCCACTGCGTAGTCTGCGCGGCCTTGGGAAGGCCGGCGGGCCACAAGGCGGGGAGCAAGGCGTGCTCCCCGCCCCCAAAGGCCAAGAAGGGAAAGAAGGGGGCGGGCGGTGTGGTGCCCCCCCTACTTGCGCCCCCGATTACCCCGGTGGCGGAAGCGGCCGCTCCCTCAACCTCCAAGGAGGGGGAGACTATGGAGGTGGAGGTGGCCCCCAGCGGGACGCGGGGTAACGACCCCCCGCCACCCGCACCGGCGGCTAAGGAGGGGACCAGCGTGAAGGCCAATTAATGGCCCATACTCCGCGCTGGTCCCCTCTCCCGGTACTCCAGGCCAACCTCAACCACTGCCGCCAGGCGCAGGACCTAATGGTCCAGTGCCTGGAGGGGTGGGGGGTTGGCCTGGCCGTCGCCACGAAGCCGTACAGGGTCCCGGACCACCCACACTGGTCCGGGGACGTTGACGGCTCCGTGGCGATATGGTGGCGTCGCCACTCGGCGACTGTGCCCCCCTGCTCCGTGGTCGAACGGGGCAGGGGGATGGTTATGGTTAAGTGGGGAAGATTTCTGGTCGTGGGGTGCTACAGCTCACCCAGTTATGACTCCGCCGAATTAGGGATGTTCCTGGACCGGCTGGGCCTTATGATAGCCCCGTATACAGCCGGTCCAGTGTTGGTCCTGGGGGACCTCAATGCGAGGTCCACCACCTGGGGTAACCCCGGGACCAACGCCCGAGGCGGAGTCCTGGAAGACTGGGCGGAGGGGATGGAGCTCCGGTTGCTAAACCGGGGCTCCGTGCCTACGTGCGTGAAGTGGAATGGCTGGTCAATTGTGGACGTGTCGTTCGCGACGGCCGCCGCCTCACGCCGTGTGTCCAACTGGCGGGTCTGGGATGGAGAGACCTTGTCTGACCACAGCTACGTCCTGATGGACGTGGCTGTGGTCTCGGACTCGCCATTGGACATGCCCCTCCGACGTGGCACCCCGTCAGCGCCCAGATGGGCGCTGAAACGACTAGACGGAGACCTCCTGAGGGCCGTGATAATCGGCTCCGCCTGGCCTTCGGCCAGGGAGCGCGGGGTAAATGAGGGGGCGACTTGGATCCGGGGCGCGTTGCAGATGATTTGCGACGTGGCGATGCCCCAATAACGGAAGGTCGAAAAACAGTTGGAGTGTCAAATAGGAGTGGGGAGCCACATAGGTCACGCGAGCTCCAACGATCAGAATCAAAATCAGAGCAAAGTGAACCCTTGAGGTGAGCAGAGCTAAGAGTCGAATTTTCGAGTTTTGAGTTAGAAAACGAGAAAAAAGTCGAATAGTTACGCCGGAGTGTAATCTTGATTAAAAATAACAAATAAGGCAATTTCGATTAATAATTGATCAAAAAATTGATTAAAAAAGGAAAAAAGGAAGAAGAAACCCCCATCCGAGGAATCCGAGGAATCCTTCGCACCGCGTTCCCGCCGTAACAGCGAATCCTGCTCGCTTCGCGTTCCCGCCGTAAGAGCGAATCCTGCTCGCTCGCGTTCCCGCCGTAAGAGCGAATCCTGCTCGCTCGCGTTTCCGCCGTAACAGCGAATCCTGCTCGCTCGCGTTTCCGCCGTGATAGCGAATCCTGCTCGCTCGCGTTCCCGCCGTAACAGCGAATCCTGCTCGCTCCGCGTTACCGCCGTATTAGCGAATCCTGCTCGCTCCGCGTTACCGCCGTATTAGCGAATCCTGCTCGCTCCGCGTTACCGCCGTATTAGCGAATCCTGCTCGCTCCGCGTTATGGCCGTATTAGCGAAACCTGCTCGCTCCGCGTTACCGCCGTATTAGCGAATCCTGCTCGCTCCGCGTTCCGCCGTATTTTCCGCGTGTATTAGGTTTAAGATAAGTTAAGTCTAGAGTAACGTGCCGTTTTCTCGTGCTAATTACAGCCAGCCGTCGTACCGGAGCCCGCCAGCCGGGAACCGTCAGCACTACCCGGGGCGAGTCGCCGCCGGCAATAAACGTATTCGTACTCTAAAACGTCTCCAATTATTTCACCCGCTGTCCTCTCCGCCGACCCTGGCCGCTGAGCGAATCCAGGAGAGGACAGAACTCCTTCCTTCCACGACTAGCGCTCGCGAAGGGAACGCAACCGTTACAAAGTGACTGCTCGGATTAGTTAATTAATTCAAAAAAGGAACTGTAACGAGTGAAAGTGGATCAAGAAACTCGGAGAAAACGGAGGACACGTCGCGAGGGGTCGGTCAGAACAGCTTAAAAAGTAAGTTAGTAGAACGAACACCCTGTATATAAAAGGGTTAGGCACCGGTGACGAATAACCGATTACCGAATTCTGTCCGATCGACCTGAAAATTGAAACACAGGTATTACGAGACGCGACGAGTAGATAGAATGGAATTGGGAGATACTTCTCCCGGGTGGAAGAAATTTTCCGATTCCCCCTCCAGTTTCTGAGATATAGGCAAAAATAGGTCGGGACTTGTAGCTAGACAGAAAAGCCTGAGGACAAAGTTGGAGAGGTCAGCGAGACCTGTCCAACGAGCCCTCACACGATCAATTCGGACAAAGTGAAGCAACAGGTTATACCGGGTGTCCAAAAAGTTTTGAACTTTTTTGAAAAATTCCGTGTACGTGGAGTGGTATTAAATTAAATTTCGAGCAAGTAGGGTGGGGTTGCGGTTGGAAAAACCCTGTTAACGACAAATCGAGTTTGCCTCGTAGCTGAGGCAAATACTGTCTGAGTCGTAATCTGAAGAACTGGGAAAATGAATAAGACGAAATCGACGGACAAACGGTGGATCGCAAGAAAGAAAACTCGATGCTCAACGTATGTGGTCGTGATCGAACTGAGATCGATCAACCGTCGCGCGGCGCACGCGCCACACCCGCCCGCTCCCCTCGCGCGCCGCGAGCTGCTCGATCCACCCGTGGCGCACGCGGGGGTTGAGGAGAGGTGCGACGGGGCAAGCCGCGCGCACGCGTTGTCGATCAGCCTTTGTCGTGCGTTTATTACAATTATGTACATAGGTCGATTAGACAATAAAATATAATGCATTGCATGAAGTTGGTTTTATGCCATTCCCGAACATACCGCACGCCTTGACGTCACCACGGGTGCGTCGACACGTGGCTCGCTTGATACACGCGGTCGCGTCCGCGTGGCGTATGGCGGGGCGCTGGGCGGGGGAACGGTTGTTCATTCAGGAATGCGGCGTAGTACTGCGTAGAACGCAGCAGTTGTCCGTCCGCCGTGTGCTGTCTCCGCTGATACGTCGGACATTATCGGCTCGTGTTTAGTGATCGCCAGTCGTCCCGTCTCGCGGCCCCGTTTCCTCTCGGATAGGAAGCGCGACGAGCTTCGCGATCGTTCTGGAGAATGTGCGGGATCCGGAACGTAACGTGACGACCCGTACGAGTCCATCCTTGCCGGGCTGCGTGGATTCGACACGTGCGAGCGGCCAGCGGGTCGGCGGCGTGGAATCCTCTTTGACGAGTACCAGTGTACCCGGACGAAGATCCTCCCGCCGGTCTTGCCATTTGGTGCGCTGCTGCATTTGGTGCAAGTGCTCCTGCATCCACCTGTGCCAAAAATTATGGTGCATAGCGTGAATAAGTCGCCACCGTGATCCGAGTGACAGTGTGGAATATTCGGTGGGGGGTTCGGGAGGTGTACGAAGAGGCTCGCCCACCAGAAAATGTCCCGGCGTGAGCGGAGCCAGATCGGTCGGATCGTCGGAGAGGGGGCTTAGGGGACGGGAGTTCAGGCAGGCTTCTACGCGGCACAGCAGTGTCGTCATCTCCTCGTAGGTAAGCGTAGTGTCACCTATCACCCGTCGGAGATGAGCTTTCATAGACTTCACCGCTGCTTCCCAGAGGCCCCCTATGTGCGGTGAATAAGGTGGGATAAATTCACACTGGGTTCCGTCCGTAGCGAGTGCCTCGGCGACGTGAGCGTAGAAGGCCGACGCTGCCCTGAACATCCGCTGCAGCTCCGCATCGGCTCCTCGGAAGGTGGTGCCATTATCGCTATACAGGTGACTGCAACGTCCCCGTCGTGCCGTGAACCGTTGAAACGCTGCGATGAAGGCCGCCTCTGACAGGTCTGTAACTGCATCTAAGTGCACAGCTTTGGTTACCATGCACACAAACACTGCCACGTACCCTTTCTGACTTTTATGTCCTCTCCCTTTACTGGTGCGCAGGTGCAGGGGTCCCGCGTAGTCCACACCGGTCCGCAGGAACGGTTTGGCTGGAAGCACCCTCGATGCTGGAAGATTGCCCATCCGCTGTTGTCCGGTAGAGGCTCGGAACCTTGTGCACGTGACACAGTTGCGCAGGACCTGCTTCACCCGGGATCGTCCGCGTGGTATCCAGAAGGCCCTTAGGATCCAGGTCAGCGTGGCGTTGAGTCCTCCGTGGAGAGTCTGCCTATGTGCATCACGTATCACCAGCAGCGCCAAGTGAGAGGTACGGTTGATTATTGCTGGGTGTCGTTGGGACTCCGACAGCGTGGTGTTCTGAAGACGACCTCCGACCCTTAGGATTCCGTCCTCACCTAAAAAGGGTGTCAGAGATTTGAGTGGAGATCCGGATGGCACTGCGTTACCTCGACCGAGTGCGATCAGTTCCTGTGGGAAGTGACTACGCTGGCACATGCGTATGACCGTGTGGAGAGCCTCCTGCAGCTCGGATGACGTCAGCGGTCCTCGCCTGCCACGGACTTTCCGGCAGTTATCTGTAAACCGACGAAGGTAAGCAGTGACCCGCATCAGTCTCGTCAGGGAGGAGAACCTGGTGACGAACTGCTCCTTTTCAGGCTCCTCTTGCACCAGTGCGACAGACACGGTCCTCTGCTCCGGAAGGTCTCGAGGCAGATCGGCAGTCGAGGTGGCCGGCCAGCCCGCGTGTGGATCCGTCAGCCAGGCCGGGCCCTTCCACCAGAGTTTCAAGCCTCGTAACTCGTTCGCTGGGATGCCTCTGGTAGCCAGGTCGGCGGGGTTGTCAGTCGTTCCCACGTGTCGCCACGTCACCCCGGGAAGGAGATTCTGGATTTCGGACACTCGGTGGGCGACGAAGGGCTTCCATTTTGACGGATGGGAGCGAAGCCACGCCAGTGCTACCGTCGAGTCGGTCCAGGCGCTGATCGGGCAGGGATCCAGGCTCAGCTCCCTCCTCATCGACGCAAGCAGCTGTGCCAGGAGGACTGCTCCGCAGAGTTCCAGCCGAGGGATGCTCAGGGTCTTGACCGGAGCTACCCTGGACTTCGCCACCAGGAGGTTCGTGTGGGAATGCTGATCTCGGCGGACCACCAGGTACACGGCAGCTGCGTAAGCGCGTTCCGAGGCGTCGCAGAAGCCATGCAGCTCGACCTCGAGGCTTCCCGATGAATGATGTATCCACCTTGGTACGTGGACTTCACTCAGTGCACTGAGGTTTCCTCGGAAGCTCCGCCAACGGCAGGTAAGGCCCTCGTCCAAGGGTTGGTCCCACGTGACCCCTGCCAACCACAGATCCTGTAATAAGATTTTGGCCCCTACTATTACAGGTGCCAGCCACCCTAGTGGGTCGAAGAGTCGTGCGATCTCGTATAGGATCGATCGCTTTGTCCACGTTGACTCCGACAGTCCGTCGGCGAGTCTCGGGCCCCGCACCGCCAGGGTATCGCGATTGGTGTCCCAGAGTAGGCCCAAGGCTTCGTTCACATCGCTCTCCTGGATCACCTTGGTTTGCGACGTCGACGAGCGGAGTTCGGGAACGTTGCTTGCCCACTTGTCCAGAGGGAAGCCCCCGGACTCGAGTAGGCTCGTCAGTTGCTGGGCAGTATCCAAGGCCGCACATAAGTCGTCGGCGCCCGACAGGATGTCGTCGACGTAAGCATGACGTCGGAGTGCCTCCGCTCCTAATGGATAGCGGGTCCCCTCGTCGACGGCTAGCTGTTGCAGGACGCGGTGCGCCAGGTAGGGAGCAGACGCCGTACCGTAGGTGACGGTGGTCATCCTGAAATCGATTAACTGATCAGTCGGGTGCTTTCTCCACAGAACTCGCAGCCAGTCTTGATCGTCCGGGTGTATTAGTATCTGGCGAAACATCTTGACGATGTCCGCCGAAAACGCCACCCTGAAGAGACGCCATCGAGTTATGACGGCCCAGAGCTCTGACTGAAGCTTTGGTCCCGGCAATAGCGCATCGTTGAGTGAGGAGTCCTTGGCTGAAGGGAAGGACGCGTTGAAGACAACCCGAATTTTCTGGAGATTGCCACACTCCTTCCAGACCGCGTGGTGGGGTAGGTAGTGGCCTGGTTCCTGATCCTTCAGGGGTCTGCTCACCGGGCTCATGTGTCCGAGTCGATGGTACTCCTCCATGAAGTCGACGTACTGATCACGCAAACTGTGGTCTCTCGACCAGGTCCGTTCGGCCTTGAGCAGCATGCGGATTGCCGCCGATCTCGACGAGCCCACCTGTGGATGTCTTCCCCCCTTAAACGGTAGACGGACTACATACCGCCCCGACGAGTCGCGACGAGTGGTGCTCCTGAACAGCTCCTCACAGCTTAGCTCGTCTGGTGACATGGGAGTTTCGTGTGAGAGCTCCTCCAATTCCCAAAACCGCTGGGGATGGGGTAAGGGTTCTTGTCGCCTTACGCAATGGATCCTGGTGGACCGTGGCGGCCCCGACAGCTCGATGGGTCCCAGTAGCGTCCATCCGAAAGGAGTTCGGATAGCTGCCGGGGTACCAGGAGGGCCCACCCGTTTTTCCAGCAGCAACATCCCACAGACGTCGGCACCCAGTAGCACGTCCACCTGCGCAGGGTCCGAGAAGTGCGGATCGGCCAGCGGCAAGCCCTTCACGTGCGGCCAGTCTCCCAAGAACACCGGTTGCGACGGGGTAGGAGAGACGAGGCTCTTGGTGACGAGCGCTTCTAAGGTAACCTGAAACTCATCGTCCACCGGTGATCGGAGCGATACCTTTACCTCAGTCCGTGCAGTTCCCACGCTGGTTCCCTGATATCCGGTCAGCTCTACCCGTACGGACCGTCTCCTCAACCTTAACGACTGGGCGGCCCACTCGGAGAGGAAGGATGCCTCGGAGCCTGAGTCCAGTAAGGCTCGAACCGTCAGAGCCCGACCGTTGGGTACCTCCAGAGTGACTCTAGCGGTGGCGAGGAGGGTGGCCTTTTTGCAGCCCACGGCGTAGTTGGCAGCCGAAGATGACGTGGTGGGTTCGGCCCTCGCTTCCTTCAGGAAGGCGTCATGGAGGGTGGTGTTGTGCTGCTTGTCGCAAACCCGGCATCGAAATGACGAGGAGCACTGCGGAAGCTGGTGGCTGCTCGCTAGGCACGAGAGGCAGAGACCCTTCTCGATCACGAACTGACGCCGTTTCGCTGCAGGTAACGCCTTATACTGCTTGCACGCATTGAGCGCATGGTTCCCGGCACAGAGTGGGCACTGACGACCACCCTTCGTCGTTCCTTTAGGGTCGACCTTGACCGTCAGCGTGTTGCCGGAGACCACAGGAGTGTTTCGCACGACGGCGCCTCCACCCTTCGACGTCCCAGCTTGTTCCGGGATCCGTGCAGAGCCGAGTGCGTGGACCCTGTTCTCCAGGAACGACTCCAGCTCATCAAAAGTAGGAGTGGCGGTCGGATCCTTCAGGGAGACTTCCCAAGCCAATCTCGTGGGTTGATCCAATTTCTCCGACGCCAGGAAAACGAACCACTCGTCCCACTCCTTGACGGGTTTCTTCAGGGCCTGGAAGGCCCGCTGCGTCTGTCTGAAGTCGTCCACCAAGCGCTTGATCTCATTCGGCTGCATCTTGGGTAGGGCCGGACGGGTTATCAGGCGCCGCATATGAGCCGCCGAGAGGATCCGCTGATTTCCGAACCGGCGCTCCAGCGCGGACCAGGCTCCTTCGTAGTTGGCGTCGGTGATGGGCGTGAGGTCCAGCATGTTCGCCGCATCTCCGGTGAGGCAGGATTTTAAATACTGCATCTTCCTGACGTTCGCGATGCGGGTTGAGTGATGCACCAAGGAGCAGAATTGATCTTTGAAGCTCTCCCACTCGTACAGATCTCCGGAGAACGTCGGCAGCTTCATCGGCGGCAGGACGGGTTCCGGATCGGAAGACGGCGTGGTCAACGTGGTCTCTGCCTTGTGGGGAGTCTGCATCGCTATCAGCTCCTCGACTGCGGCTCCGTTTATCACGAAAGCGTCCTCGACCGCAGCGAAGAAGTCGTCGATCAAGTACGGTAGATCGGCGGATGCCAGCCGGGTCAGCTCGACGTGGCGTTGGTTGAATTGGCGCCAGTACGACTCCAGCAGTTCTCGCCGTTTTCGGAGTACGGGTAGCGTCAGGTTATCTGCTCCGCTTTTTTTTCAGGTTAATCAGGAACCGAGAAATTCGACCTCCGAGGTCCTTCTGTGCTGCGACAAGATCGTCGACCGTAGAAGTCATCTTGATCAGAGATCAGCAACCCGCGATGAGCACGGCGACCGTTGCGGTAGGTAGACACTTTCAAGTTCAAGCGCGCGAACAACAAGCGAAGCGCGGAATGTTTGTTTGTCGAGCAGACGACCGCTGCGAGGAACGGGTCGCCGGAAAAAAAAGACCGTTACCACGTTCAAAAGTCGAACTGGTTCAACGCCTCGACTTTCTCGTGCGAATCGAGTTATTAAACCGAAAAGCACTGTGTTTATGCACGCACTACAATGATGTGAATGTTTCAGATGGGGAGAAACACCAACTGACATCCACTGAGATCCGAAATCGGAGTCGCGAGTCAGAGAAACGCGAAAGACGAAGTCGCGTGCTGCGTGCAGGACTGGATCGCGATCGATGCACAGAAAACTCCCGCAGAACTAAATATCCGGCTCGAAGGACCAATGTTAACGACAAATCGAGTTTGCCTCGTAGCTGAGGCAAATACTGTCGGAGTCGTAATCTGAAGAACTGGGAAAATGAATAAGACGAAATCGACGGACAAACGGTGGATCGCAAGAAAGAAAACTCGATGCTCAACGTATGTGGTCGTGATCGAACTGAGATCGATCAACCGTCGCGCGGCGCACGCGCCACACCCGCCCGCTCCCCTCGCGCGCCGCGAGCTGCTCGTTCCACCCGTGGCGCACGCGGGGGTTGAGGAGAGGTGCGACGGGGCAAGCCGCGCGCACGCGTTGTCGATCAGCCTTTGTCGTGCGTTTATTACAATTATGTACATAGGTCGATTAGACAATAAAATATAATGCATTGCATGAAGTTGGTTTTATGCCATTCCCGAACAACCCCCTCCTGGCAAAAAATTCGATTTTGACCACTTTTTTCGCCGAAAATGAGCCCGTACGATCGAAACGGTGCAATTTTCGGGAAAAGGCAAAACAGGCCGAACACTAGATTCCCTCAGGGCTATACGGGAGACGATTAAAAAATAGGGGTTATATACTCGAAAACCCCCGCTACACTCTTGGCCGAAAACTGAAAAACGCGATTTTTTGGATTCTTTCGGGCAAAATTCAGAGAAGAATAATTAAAATTAGTCTATGTTTGGGATTGGCTGCGCGTGACGACAGATCTCGCACGCGAGATCCACCGCGCCGCCCCACTATTGGCGGGTGCTCGTGTCGCCGCGAGATCGACGGTCGATCGACGGCGAGTCGTGCCATGGGCTGTCGCCGCCGGATCGATTATCGACGCGATAATAGACATTCTATTGGCCCGGGTTCAAATTCGGCAAGTCATCGTTCCGGCGGTGATAGGAAACCGCTCGCGGCTCGCCGACGATCAGATCGTCAGTTCATCTCCCAACGTCAACATCGCGAAATAGTTCCTCTCTTAAAATCGTTAGTAAGTAGCTAAGACG
Source organism: Halictus rubicundus (assembly GCF_050948215.1). NCBI lineage: Eukaryota > Metazoa > Arthropoda > Insecta > Hymenoptera > Halictidae > Halictus > Halictus rubicundus. Next base: position 617,869 of record NW_027488635.1, on the reverse strand, counting down.
TCGCGCGTCGTGGGACCGGTCTAGCTACAGCGATTCGGTATCTAGATTCTCAGCCGCTCAGCTGACAATAATTCTGCAATTCTCTCGGTTTCATACATTTATTGACATTTTGAAGTCCAACCGGGCAGTTGGCTTCACCCTGTACAGATACGTTGTAAAGTTCGTAAGTGACGAACCGCTAGACGGTAATAAAGTGCTCGTCCCGTACAGCATAGTTATTTTCCGTTCCAATCCGTAACATTTGGTCCTTCGAGCCGGATTCAGTGCTGCAGTCCACTGAAAAGTTAACTGTTAATACCTCGTGACCTTGGTGTAGTTTGAATTAGTGAACCAAACAATGGCTGACCTTGTGGGAAATCAACGGATCATCGGCCAACGGATCTCCCGACTAGTAGTGAGCCTCAAGAAACGAGGAAAGGCCAACAGCTCGATGGGAGTGCTGCAAGCTGGCCTTGAGACGCTGCAAGAGCTGTGGGCTGACTATCGTGAAGGAAATGCTGCCTTGAGAACCGCTGCGGAGACGGACCCTAAAATGAGGGAAGATCCATACCTCAAGGCAGACGAATACGACGATGTGCAGCAGGTGTTTATCGTACAGTTCGGATTGCTGCTAGACATGATCTCGGAGCTCCAGGCCTCCGCTACCGTTAATGAAGCTTCAAATCCGAACGCAACGGCCGCCGAGGCGAGCTCCCCAAGGTCACTCGCAGTGTTGCCTAAGAAGGCTCTTTCGACATTCAACGGTCAGTACAAGGACTCGCCCTCGTTTCGCGATGTGGGTTCGTCGCTCAGTATCGAGGACACGTCTCCCTCGCCGGTAGAACGTATCCATTACACCAAGGCTGGCGTGAAGGGCAGCGCCGCCTCCCTTCTGAAGAACATCGCGACGACTGCCGAGAACTTCCCTGTCGTTTGCGACGAAATGGAAGGTCTCTTCGAGAATTGCCATCCACTTGCTCAGCAGGAAGAGCAGCGGTACCCACGTGGTTCCCAGGCCGTTCTGAAGGACATCTGTATGGACGATGTCCTCACCGGAGCTGACTCCCTTCCAGAGGCTCAGCTGAACCAGCAGGAACTTCGAGAGCTCCTCATGGCGGGCGGAATTCCTCTTCGGAAGTGGGCAGACAACGCTCGGGAACTCCTGGAAGAACCCTCCAACGACGAGCCGAAGGAAATCGTCGAATGGGACTCGCCTACGTCGCACCGCGCGCTAGGTATCCGCTGTCTCCCTTCCTCTGACTGCTTTCAGGTCTCCGCGTTCACGTCGACCCGGAACACTGGCTGCGCCAAGCGAGCTGACCTCAACGGAACGGCGCAACTTTTCGAACCGCTTGGCTTGTTGGCTCCCTTCACGATCATCGCCAAGGTTCTCAAGCCATCGCAGTGGGTCCTCCCGATCGACTGGGATGCACCTCTACGCAACCATGAGGAACTTATCGAGCAGATGGTCCAGCAGCAATTGCCTGCACGGCAACCAGTTCGCCTTCCTCGATGGCTCGAACTCAGCGGGCCCAACCAGGCTCCCGATATCCACGGAGGCGCAGACGCACCGGAGAGTGCCTACTACGCCGGGGAGTACTCTCGCACCCTCAACGACGAGGGATCGGCTATCCTCTCACCAATCGTCACCGAATCCAGGGTGGCGACTCTTAAACGAGCCTCGCGGCCCAGACTGGAGCTCTGCACCGCCTTCCTGTCGGCTCGACTCGTCGAGCACGCCCACCCAGTGCTCGACCTGCTGGATTTCGTTGCTCGACCTACTGGATGTAACTCGAAGCTTCCAAGCGTCGAATTGTGGGGGCGAGGACCCGAGTGGCCTTATTCATCAGGCCACCCTCCTGCCGCAATGGACCAGGAAGCTAGCGACGAGGTCACGGAACCGACAGTCCATTTCGTGGGTTGCAGGTTAGAAGGCTCGTCATACCCCTTGACCGAGCGGTTCTCTAACCTGACTCGCATACTTCGAGTCCTGGCCTGGTGTCGACGTTGGATACCTGGGAATCAACACGGAGAGTCAACACTCACAGCCGCCGACGTACACGCGAGTCAACTCACCCTCTTGCTGCTGGAGCAGGCGGCACACGTCGCTGCGGAGATTCGGGCTCCTCTGAAGAGCCAACCCGTCCAGGGCAAAAGCAGGGGGTTCAACTTCAGCCCGTTCCAGTATCTAGCCGGGGTGCTGCTCGTTGAAGGCCGCCTTCAGGTTTCCAACCTCGCCTACGACAGGAAGCATCCCGCCATGCTGCCAGTCGACTCATAATGCGCAAGGGTGCGGGTCGACGCTGCTCACAAGCGATGTCTCCATGGGGGGACTCTACGGACGCCCGCCACGCTGCGCCCGGAGCGCTGGAAGCTGAAGGGTCGTCCTATGGTCAATGCTTGTATCCGACATTGTACCGCTAGTATACGCTGGAAGGGGCAAACGGCCCTACCTAAAATGGGAAATCTCCCGTTAAATAGAGTAACTCCATGTCGTCCCTTTTTCAGGTCTGGAATTGACTACGCGGGACCAATCCAGCTCCGAGCCGGTCGTGGACGTGGTCAGCATACCTCGAAGGGGTACATCGCTGCCGTCATCTGCCTTCCCACGAAGGCTGCTCATCTGGAGGCTGCGTCCGACGGGTCCACCCACACATTCCTGAGTGCTCTACTGCAATTCACAGCCCGGCGAGGCCGTTGCGCTGAGTTGTACCTCGACGGCGGGCGGAACTTCATAGGCGCTCATCACGAACTCCGGACACTTCTGCGAGAACCCGTGACGCAGATGGGAGGCCCATTCGCAGCAACCTCCAGAGAGGACATCACCTGGAGAATCCATCCTTCGTCGCCTCCACACTTCGGCGGAATTAGGGGGACTGGCGTCCAGCCCGTCGAGCATCCCCTCCGCAGGATCATAGGCGAGCCGCTACCGAACTTCGAGGAGCTGACCACGCTCCTGACCGGTATCGAAGCTTGCTTCAATTCCAGGCCCTCGTTGCCTTTGGCTGACGACCCCGAAGACTTCTTGATCGGGGAACCACTCACGGCAATCCCTGAGCCCAGCCTCGCGGACCTTTCCGCATCTCGATTATCCCGGTGTCAATTAGCCAAGCAAATACTGCAACATTTCCGGAAGCGCTGGTCTCGGGAGTACTTGAACTCGTTTCAATCTCGAGTCAAATGCCACAAGGACAAAACGCGGATCCAGGCGGAGTCCTATGGCTTATCAGAAGCTAAACGCCCACGCAATGGCCACTCGCTCGCGTCGTATACGTGCACCCGGGACCAGACGCTTCCGTTCGAGTCGCGACAGTTCGCACTGCCACGTCGCAATTTCTCCGGCCGGTGCATAAACGCATTCCTCTGCTGCCACCGGACGATGGGGAGAATGATGCGGGCAAGGCCCCGAGACTGGGTTGATAGGCGTGTCTCCTGATCCGCGTCTATAAAAATTCACCACTCATTACGAAACTGCATTCGTAACTTTTAGGTTAAGCGTTCACACTCGGTTTAAATAGTTCACCTCATACACTGATGCTGTAATTAGACTTCACTCACCTCATTAAGGCACTTCATCCTCATGTATCTTCACCTCATCTTCACTTGGTTCACTGTACATTTCCATTTATTCACTCACGACACATTGTTCACGTTACTACGCCACGCGTTGTCGATCCATTCATTGCGTCTCAATTTCGTCAATGAATGACGAGGCGGGCGGAATGTTTGGGATTGGCTGCGCGTGACGACAGATCTCGCACGCGAGATCCACCGCGCCGCCCCACTATTGGCGGGTGCTCGTGTCGCCGCGAGATCGACGGTCGATCGACGGCGAGTCGTGCCATGGGCTGTCGCCGCCGGATCGATTATCGACGCGATAATAGACATTCTATTGGCCCGGGTTCAAATTCGGCAAGTCATCGTTCCGGCGGTGATAGGAAACCGCTCGCGGCTCGCCGACGATCAGATCGTCAGTTCATCTCCCAACGTCAACATCGCGAAATAGTTCCTCTCTTAAAATCGTTAGTAAGTAGCTAAGACGTCGCGCGTCGTGGGACCGGTCTAGCTACAGCGATTCGGTATCTAGATTCTCAGCCGCTCAGCTGACAATAATTCTGCAATTCTCTCGGTTTCATACATTTATTGACATTTTGAAGTCCAACCGGGCAGTTGGCTTCACCCTGTACAGATACGTTGTAAAGTTCGTAAGTGACGAACCGCTAGACGGTAATAAAGTGCTCGTCCCGTACAGCATAGTTATTTTCCGTCCCAATCCGTAACAGTCTAGAAGAATAAAAAAGTGTAAATAAGCCAAACGAATTTTAGAATGAGTTTTATACAAAGCAATTTTTTATTTTTAATGTTTATCTCAACTGCGAGCGAGCGTATTAGTTTAGGTTTACTATTTTCATTGCGAGCGAATTAATTAATTAATTAGTTAATAATTTTAGGCCTTAAGACTTAAGAGTTAGTTATATATTATATCTTATAAACTAACGGTCTTATACCGTGCGCGAAATAGTTAGAGTTTTTTCTCTGCGAAATAAATCGAACTAGAACAGGCACCTATAAAGAGAGTTATAACAAAGAGCAATAGAACCGAGTTTTTCGGACAATTTGTGAAACAAAGATGAATTAAATAGAGACAAATACACCCAAAAAAAGGGTTAGGGTTAGGGTTAGGGTTAGGGTTAGGGTGGGGACCGAGGGGATATGGGCTTAGTAGTGGTGACTCGGATCCACTACTAGGTATGCCACAGTGGTGGCGGTCATATCCCTAAAATCCTCTACGCTCCACCTCCTCGTGGTGGTCCCTGGGAACACACACAGTTGTGTGTTGCTAACGGAGCGAGGGGTATTCCGCGGGAAGTAGTCCCAATGATGTGTGAGGCGATGCCGGCGGTATCCTCGGATCCTGGCAGGGCCTCCCTTGCCGGTAAGGTTCACATGGAGGGATGAAAAACCGCGGAATTGGTCCTGCGATAACGACCGGGGAGGTCGCCGCAGGGCCCTTGCCGTAAACCGGTGGTCATGTTTTACCGGAACGGTGGTCTTGCCTTAACCGGCCGGGCCGCGAGGATGATAACCTCTATAAAAAATCCCCAACCCTAAGCTTAAGTGCGCGGTGAGAGGGTACGCCCTGGTTACAGGGCGTGGCTGGTGGGGTACACCAGTCGCGAGCGCACCAACCACCACTGGATACCTGGCGCCTCCAGTGTGTATGTAGCCTTACCCGGGTAGTGGGGGCTCTGCCCGGGTGGACCTTATTTCCCGCCATGCTCGTGGGATTAATCATGGAATTCAATCAAAATAAAATTGTAGAGGGTAAGGAGGGGTTACCACACCCGAAAGTGGTAGTGGAGGGAGTAGGGGCTGTCCTAGACCTGTCCCAGGAGGAGAGGCACCGGACCCCAGCTGTTGGTGATCGGCCCTTTCTCCGGCCGGAGAGGGGAACGAGGGGACGAGGTTCGCGCGTCCGGTCGGAGGACCGACTGTCGGACGCCTCGACCCAGTCGGCACCCCCCATTCCCAGCGGGGCGGGCACGAAGAGGTCGCTGACCCCTCCGGGCGTGCCACAGCCGACTCCGTCGCAGGGAAAGCGGGAGCGGCTGGGCGAGGTCGTCCGACCGGACATAAGGTCCATGCTCCCCGGGGAGCTGTCCGCCTTGATTACGGAGAAGTCGGACATTACCCGGGAGCTTTCGGAGGCCAGCCGGAACCTTAAGGGTACCCACCTTAAGGGGATCCGCGAGGCTTCCGCAGACATAAAGGCGGCAGTGAGGGAGTTGGAGCGCAGGGGCGTCCAGGTTGGACCACCTGCCGACACCCGCGCCCCTGTCTCCCAAGCGGATGCTGGGGACGCCGCACTGTGGCTGGAAAATGCGGCGCTCAGGAGGGAGCTACTAGAGACCCGCGACACGCTTCGAGCCATCAGGGGAGAGCTGATGGCGACGAAGCGGTTGCGGGATGCTCCCCCCTGCAGCTAGTCTCCACCCCTGAGGTAGGCGAGGTCACCACGACACCGGCAACGCAGCTGGACCTGGTGGCCCAGATGCGGGCCCTCATGGAGGAGGGCCTCACATCCCTCCGCGAAGAGATGCGGAGGGAGCTGCGCCGGGTGGCCGGGCAAGGTGCCCGCGGGGACCCCCGGCCGCCACCGCCTGCCCCTGCCCCTGCCCCGGTGCCGGGAGGGGCAGGGAAAAAGAAGAAAAAGAAGAAGAAGAAAGGGAAGGAGACTGGGGAGGCTCCCCAGCCTTCGGTCGCCCGCCCGGCCCCGTCCCCTGCGCCTGCATCGGGTACCCCGGATAAGCCGGGAACCTGGGCGGAGATGGTCGGGAGGCGGGCAATCTCCGCGGCCAAGGCCGCTGCTAAGGCCGCGGCTGAGGTGGCGACAGCCGTCTCGGCTGGCGCCCCGATAAGGAGGGCCGCTGTCCCCGCCCCGAAGGGCGGGAAATCAGCGGCCAAAACCAGGGCCCCGCCACGCTCCGCGGCAGTCACCGTGACTGTCCCGGAGGGGAGCGGGGCCTCGTATGAGGAGGCCATTAGGAGGGCGGTAACCGGGGGCCTCATTATTGAGGTCCCCGGTGCCGATGGGGGCCCCAAGGCCGATGCCTTGGCCGCCAAGATGGCCGCCAAGATGGCCGCCGTCCTGGGAGGGATAGACGTCAAGGTGTCCAGGCCCGTGAAGAAGGCGGAATTCCGCCTCACGGGCCTGGAGGTTTCCGTGACCCCCCAGGAGGTAGTGGAGGCGGTCTCGAAAGCCGGAGGCTGCACCGCCGAGTCCGTCCGGGTGGGGGAGCTGAAGGCTCCGCCCAACTGGCTCGGCACCATATGGGTGCAGTGCCCGGCCGTGGCGGCCCTGGCCATTGGAAAGGCCGGTAAGATACGAGTGGGGTGGTCCACCGCCCAGGTGGTTGTGCTGGCGGCTCGGCCGCTGCAGTGCTTCCGCTGCCTTGCCCTGGGGCATGTTCGGCAGCGGTGCACTGCGGAGGTTGACCGCAGCGGTCACTGCTACCGCTGCGGTGACACCACCCACCGGGCGGTGGAGTGCAAGGCGCCACCCCATTGCGTTGTCTGCGCGGCCTTGGGGAGACCGGCTGGCCACAAGGCGGGGAGCAAGGCGTGCTCCCCGCCACCAAAGGCCAAGAAGGGAAAAAGGGGGCGGGCGGTGTGGCGCTCACCGCAGTTGCGCCCCCGGATACCCCGGTGGCAAAAACGGCCGCTCCCCCAACCTCTAAGGGGGAGAGTATGGAGGTGGAGGTGGCCCCCAGCGGGACGGGGGGTAACGAACCCCGCCACCCGCACCGGCGGCTAAGGAGGGGACCAGCGCGAAGGCCAATTAATGGCCCATATTCCGCGCTGGTCCCCTCTCCCGGTACTCCAGGCCAACCTCAACCATTGCCGCCAGGCGCAGGACCTAATGGTCCAGTGCCTGGAGGAGTGGGGGGTTGGCCTGGCCGTCGCCACGGAGCCGTACAGGGTCCCGGACCACCCACACTGGTCCGGGGACGATGACGGCTCCGTGGCGATATGGTGGCGTCGCCACTCGGCGACTGTGCTCCCCTGCTCCGTGGACGAACGGGGCAGGGGGATGGTTATGGTAAAGTGGGGAAGATTTCTGGTCGTGGGGTGCTACAGCTCACTCAGTTATGACTCCGCCGAATTAGGGATGTTCCTGGACCGGCTGGGGCTTATGATAGCCCCGTATATAGCCGGTCCAGTGTTGGTCCTGGGGGACCTCAATGCGAGGTCCTCCACCTGGGGTAACCCCGGGACCAACGCCCGAGGCGGAGTCCTGGAAGACTGGGCGGAGGGGATGGAGTTCCGGTTGTTAAACCGGGGCTCCGTGCCTACGTGCGTGAGGTGGAACGGCTGGTCGGTTGTGGACGTGTCGTTCGCGACGGCCGCCGCCTCACGCCGCGTGTCCAATTGGCGGGTCTGGAGTGGAGAGACCCTGTCGGACCACAGCTACGTCCTGATGGACGTGGCTGTGGTCTCGGACTCGCCATTGGACACGCCCCTCCGACGTGGCACCCCGTCAGCGCCCAGATGGGCGCTGAAACGACTGGACGGGGACCTCCTGAGGGCCGTGATTATCGGCTCCGCTTGGCCTTCGGCCAGGGAGCGCGAGGCAGACGAGGGGGCGGCTTGGATCCGGGGCACGTTGCAGATGATCTGTGACGTGGAGATGCCCCGGGTCCGAGCACAGCCCCCGAGAAGATCAGTTTACTGGTGGTCGGGGGAGCTGGCCGAACTTCGCAGTTCGGCCGGCCGAGCCCGCCGCCAGTATGCACGCGCCCGTCGCCGCCATTTTCTGGGCGGCGACGCGGAGCCGAGGGTAGCCGAGCTGTACAGTGAGTACAGATCGGCGGCCGTGGCCCTCAAGCGTGCGATTGCCGCTGCTAAGGCCAAGGCCTGGGATGAGCTCCTGCTCACCCTCCGTGACGATCCGTGGGGACGCCCGTATAAGGCGGTGCTTGGGAAGCTCCGCCCCTGGGCGTCCCCGGTTACGGAGAGGCTAGACCCGGAATTTCTGGGGCGCATCGTTGACACCCTCTTCCCCGCTGGTGATGGGAATGAGGGGAGGAGGGAACGCGCCCTGGATCCGACCATGGGATGGTCGGACGAGTTCCGGGTCACTGAGTGGGAGCTGTACCAGGCCGTCCGGGAGCTCCGGGCCAGGGGCAAGAAGGCCCCTGGCCCCGATGGGGTTCCCGGTGGTATAATGGCCTTCGCTATGGAGGTCCTCGCCCCGGCGTTCAGGAGCGTCATGGACGCGAGCCTGCGCCGGGGAGTCTTCCCCACGGTGTGGAAAGATGCGTGCCTGGTTCTCCTCCAAAAGGAGGGGAAACCCGCAGAGTCTCCCTCTGCATACCGGCCGGTTTGTTTACTCGACGAGGCGAGCAAGCTGTTCGAAAGGATAATTGCCGCCCGCCTCGTCGAGCATCTGTCGCGTGGTGGTCCCGACCTGAGCGACAGCCAGTATGGGTTCCGGAGGGGGCGCTCCACTATAGACGCCCTGGAGCGTCTGCGCCTCCTCCGTGAGCAGGCTGTCGCTCGGGGCAGGGTGTTGATTGCGGTGTCGTTGGACATCTCCAACGCTTTCAACGCCCTGCCCTGGTCGGAGATAATGGGGGCGCTGGACTATTTCCAGGTGCCCCCTTATCTCCTGGAGGTGGTCGGCGACTATCTCCGCGACAGAGAGGTGGTATTTACCCGCCGGTATGGTATTGTGCACACGATGGAGACGCACCGCGGCGTTCCACAGGGGTCGGTCCTCGGACCGCTCCTGTGGAACTTGGCATATGACGCTGTGCTGCGGGTTGTCCTCCCCCCGGATACGGGTGTCATCTGCTATGCAGATGACACCCTGGTTTATGCCGAGGGGGAGGACTGGAGGGGAACCAGGCACCTCTGTGAGGCCGCCCTCGACTGCGTGGTCGGGCGGATCCGGAGAATGGGGTTGACCGTGGCCGCCACAAAAACCGAGGCGATATGGTTATATTCGTCTCGGGTGTGGCGGCTACCCCGTGGTCAAGATCTCCGGATTCGCGTCGCTGAGACCTCCGTCGCGATCGGGCCCAGGATGAGGTACCTGGGCCTGATCATAGACGGCCGCTGGCGATTCGATGGACACTTCGAGCTCCTCGCCCCCCGACTAGAGAGGACGGCAGCCGCATTGGCGCGGCTGCTGCCGAATGTCGGGGGGCCGGATGTGAAAGTACGCCGCCTCTATGTGGAGGTGGTGCGGTCTATAGCCCTGTATGGGGCCCCCATATGGCACCGCTCGCTCGAGGCCAGCACGCCCAGCCGCAAGCTCTTTGAAAGAGTGCCGCGGCGGCTGGCCTTGCGGGTCATACGGGGGTACCGCACCATCTCCACCGAGGCGGCGGGACTCCTCGCCGTGATTCCACCCTTCACTGTGGTGGCGGCGGAGCGGGCGAAGCTATACCACATCGCCCGTTCCTTCCGCCGCCCGCCGGGGGTGGAACTCACGCGCGAGGAAGAGTTGGAGCTCGAGGGCCTGCTAACGCCCTCCACACGTCCGATTGCCCGGGCCCTCCTGCCCATATTTCATATATGGTGCAGGAGGCGGGGAAGGTTGACCTTCCGCCTGACGCAGGTGCTCTCCGGCCACGGTTGCTTCGGAGAGTACCTGCACAGAATGGGGCGGGAGCCGACTGCGCAGTGCCACCACTGCAGCGAAGATGTAGACACGGCGCGGCATACCCTGGAGGAGTGCCCTGCTTGGGCCGGGCCGCGCCGTGTCCTTAGAGCCGCGGTGGAAGGGTGGGACCTCTCGCTGTCGACCGTGGTCGACCACATGGTCGACAGCGTGAGGTCGTGGAAGGCGGTGGCCTCCTTCTGCGAGGACGTGATGTCCCGGAAGGAGGCCGCCGAGCGGGCCCGGGAACGGGACCCGGGCTCCGCGAGGAGGGTGTGAGCGCGGGGACGACCCCCGCGCCGACGTGTGCCCCCCAGGAGGGGGGCGGAGAGGGTAGGGAGGGCGCGGGGGTCTCCCCCGCGTCAACGTGTACCCTCGGTGGTGGGGGGCGGAGTGGGGTTGGCGCGGGGAGTTTCCCCGCACCCTGTTACGCCCCCACAACTGGGAGCGGTGAACTTGGGGGCCCGGGGTGTGAGCTGACCCGGGCCCCCGGGGGGGAGCATAGCTCCCCCCGTGATAGGACGACACCCCCCGGGTTAATTTCCCGGTTTGGGGGGGTGTCGGTCCGTCCCTCCCTTAGGGGAGGGGGATTCGTGGCGGGATTTGGGTGAGGAAGGGTCGGGGCGTGCCGGATCGCGCCTCCGACGGCCCTTCCTTCCGGTGGCGGCGTCTTCTTGCCTCGGCCGGGGCTGGTTCCTTCGGGATACCGGCTCCGAGCGGGGCACGAAGACTCCGGGAGCTGTGGGTGGACCGAGCTGGGGCTCGGGAAGCCCAATCCGAAGGCTCCAGGGATGGAGACACCGGGCGGGTTCCTCCGCCCGGGGTCTTATAGCGTAGGCAGTGGGGGAGGTTAACCCCTCCCCCGGGGCATGATGATAGCTGGGAGGTGTCCTGTTGAGTACTCGCGTGATCCAGGCACCTCCCGTGTAGCTTAGCTGAGCGTGAGGTTTTAGTGGGTAGTCCCCGGGGGTTCGTCCTCCGGGGAGAATCCCACATAACCCCGGCTTCCCCGAGAGAGTCGGGGTATGTATAAAACATTTCCTCACGATAAAAAAAAGGGTTAGGGTTAGGGTTAATAGAGAAGATTCTCGCAAGTCCTAGCTGCGTGTTGCGTGTAAACCGGGTAGCGGAATCCCAGGCGTAACGTGCCCAGCGAGCGAAACACACGACAATGGCGGCCAGAAAAGAACACGTGGCGACGAAAATAAATTAAGAATTGGGCTACTGTGGAGGGAAAATAACGGAAAAAAGGCAACTACATTCGTTTTTTCCGTCACATAATTGGTTGGAGGAAGTTAAACAGCAGAAACGGGCCACCAATAAAGAGTTTGTTTAAACAAAAAAACAAGAAAAAAAATAGTCAATATAGAAGGGAGAAAAAACACAATAGAAAAAGAATATAAAGAAAAAAGTAGCAATATTAAAATAATAAAAGAGTATGGAACGGGAAACGGTCCCTACGCTACTACGGAGAAAAGGTAAAGTAAGTAAGGGAATTAATAAATAAATAAGTAAAAGGTGACCGAAAAAACGAAAGTAGAAATCTTGCGAACGATACTGTGACGTTGCACAAACCCCGCCGCCCTTAAGGGTCCCTAACAACCGAACGAAGGGACCGGACTGCCGTAAAACAAGTTGTCGCGAATAGAACCACGGCTCGATAAGTTAGGAAGCGCTCCCCGAGGAACTCCCGAATCGACAGGAAACTCGTACTTTCACCCTTTCGCGCACGCCGAACCCGGCAAGTTTCAGGTACGCGAACGGCACCCCGGCATCCAGCCGACCTGAAGAAAGGGCACAGCGCTTCGCGGGACCACCTACGCCAAACCATGGCCATTACGCAAATCCGGTGCACCGGTAATAACGAGGAATGGGCGACGCCACACACGGGCCAGACAACCCGGAGGTGACGAAGCGGGACGAAGGCCCCTGTCGACCATCCGACAACCTATTTCGCGGTCCTGCCGTCGCCTCACCTAGCCAATTGCAAGGGGCCTCGGCGAGGGTGGTGTAGGCGCCCCCCCTCTCCATACCGGGGTAGGTCACCGATCTGCCCCGCGTTTCAATTTCGGAATGATTTTCGCGTAAGGTCTGGGGCCCAAGGACCCGACGTAGGCACGATCCTGCGAGTTCCGAATCTCGCGCCAGACGCGCGCCCTATTAGAGGAAAAGCCGAGCTACGGCCAAGAGTGGGGATGCGAGGACCCTGCCGTAACGCGAACGGACTAGGCCGAACTACTGTCGCGGTGACTTCCGTACGGAATCGTGTCTCGAAAATTACCGAACCAGCCCGGACCGCCGTGTAGCCGGCTCTATCGAAACTCGTCCCGATTACCGTCCACGCGAAGTGCGTGCAATTCCAATATCGAGCTACCGCGGGACCACGATCTCGATACCGATAGGAAGCCAGAGCCGAACACCCGGTAGACCATCCCGAGCAAGGCGGGCCGAACCGCGACAGAAGGCGGAAGTAGTACCGACAGGAACGGTGAGTCCCCTAAGTGACCCTTTTCGTGTATTTTTCGCGAAGTTGGTTCGCCAGGCTAAGTCGGGGAACAGACGAGGTCGGCCGACGACGATCCCGGGCCCTCGCGGCAACGCGAGCTCGCGGATCGCCCGTCGGACGCGTAATATCGCGTCTCGTTCCCGAGTTTTCGCGCGCCGAGGCGCTTCTCGCCTCGGACATTCCGCTAGTACCGAATTCACCGGTATCTTGAGTCTCGGCTGCGAGTTCCCGGAAAGATATCGCGCGGAAGTCTTCCTCGGAGGAGCTGCTGCCGTTATCGTTTGCAACCATCTGTTTGTCACGTTACATTTCGCGTTATCCCTATCGAGCCGTCGCATAGTCTATCGCGAAGCTTTCGCCGAGCGTTCGCCGTCCGTCGGAACCGGAACCGCGCCGCGACAGTCATACCGTGATCGCGCCGACCACCTGCTTGCCGCGAAACCCTCGCTTCGGCGAGGGGCTATTCTCGTGCCGATCTACCGTACCCCCGCGGCGTATTTTACCGATCGACAACAGCGCGTTGCGAACCCTCCACCTTACCGCAAACTTTGTACGAAGGGCGCGGGCTCTCGGGTGCGGCCACGTGGCCGCGGCTTTGTAAAACAACCGACGCCAATAAAACTGTAGAGCCCAGTCTGACTACCGATATTTTCACCTGCGCGATCCGCCCTGCCGTGAGGGCTGTCCTCGTTTCCTTCCGTGCCCGAACCCCCGACCCTTCTCGCGCCTCCCGACCTTCTCGCAGGTTCCCGAAGGTTCACCTCCCGCCCTCAGCTTCGGCTAAGGGCGGACTTCGTTCTCGTTTCGCGTGGCACCCTTCCGGTGCCTGGCGCCCGAGCAGTAGGCTCTTCCCGATTTCCGAGAACCTTCGAGAATCGGTTAGTACCGGGAGGACTGCGTATTCACGGCCGTACGCGGCCCGGCCTCTGAGCCCATAAATTCCCGGAGTGGACCCCGCCCCCGCCTTCCTACGCGGCGAGTGGAGGTCCACGTTACAAATTGGCGCCCGAACAGGGACCTCTCTCTCGAAAAGGACTCCTTTTCCTTGTTATTGATACCGGAGAGAGACACGGAGGTAGCGAAGGACTCGCGTAGATAAAGTCACGATCCGCGGTTTCGGGAAAGTCGGTGCGACGCGTATTACGCGGAAACAGATGGTTGCACATCACTGGCGAATTAGGAAGGACACGCTCGACCGCGTTTCGTGCGTCTTGCGAATTTCCCGGGCGAATTTTTCGAGGAGCAACCCCGGAACCGAACCAACTCGCTTGTATACGAAGGTCACGATGTAGGAGTTTCGTTGCCTTCTCTCAATATGTATTTTAATAATATTGAGCACCTTGGAATAATAATGAATGTAACACCGTTGACTATATACAACTTTATTACACTTTGTACATGGATGAAGTTCGCGATATCTGGTTGTTGTAGAGAGTTCGTCTCGTCTAGTCGCGTTTTCGATTTGTTCTGTTCTGTCTTGTCGTGTCCTGTCCATCGTCAGTTTGGTTTTTTCGTGATTGGAGGAATTTGGGTTTAGGTGGGAAAATATGGCGTTTCGTAATTGGTCGTGGGTGCATTGGGAGGAGTTTTGAGTTGTTGAGAGTGGGAGACAGTCAGGAAATTCCTTGGTTTTGTCTTCGTTCGTCAATAGCGTGATTTATGGTACAAGTTCCGTTCGTCGTTTCGTTCGGTCGCACGTGCTGTCCGTCTGTCGGGATTGGGGTTGTCGAATTGCAGTGGTCATAAATTAGTTTTCTCGGTTCTGGTATTTTGCTGATTCGCACGTGTTTTTTAGGGTACATCCCTTTCAGGTATGTCCCTTTATCGCAACGATCGAACGGTACGGTACGGTCGATCTTCGGTGTTGCCGTCGCAACATGCCGACCCCCTTGAACGAGTCTGTTCAACTGCTTCTAATTGCGTCTACATGCCGCTTACATTGTACATTAAATCTACATTGCCTTATATATATGCATGCTATTTACATTGGACTTAACTTTATTCGCCTATTTTCCTAGCCTTTTTTTGCACGATCATTTTACTTAACTACTGTTGTTCTGTTATATCGGTAGCGGCGCTGGACATTTCACCGAACGTTTGTATTCGCCTTTTGCGGTTTTTATTGTGACTACCCTGACTATGCCGTCTGGTCCCGGATGAAGTTGGGTTACCCGTGCGAGGGTCCATTGCATTGCAGGTAAATGGTCGTCCTGCACTGTTACGATACTGCCTATTTCTATTTTTTCGGGTTTATGTTTATGCCATTTTTTACGTGTGGTCAACTCGTGGAGGTATTCCTTACTCCATCGTTGCCAGAAATGATGTCGCATCTTTTGCACATGCTGCCACGACGACAATCGACCGGATGGAACGTTTGATATATCGTAATCGGGCATGCTGTTTAACGTATCGCCAATCAAAAAGTGCGCTGGTGTTAAAGCGGACAGATCGTTTGGGTCGGAGGACAGAGGTGTTAACGGTCGCGAGTTGAGAATCGCTTCAATTTGATTGATGTATGTTAATAGCGCTTCGTACGATAACAATGTGTCGCCTATTACTCGTGTTAGATGAAACTTTAGTGATTTTACGGCCGCTTCCCAAAGTCCGCCGAAATGTGGAGATCGCGGTGGGATGACGTGCCATTTTATGGATTCGTTGGCTAGCGTGTTCGAGATTTCGTCGTTTGTTCGTTGTGAATTTATGAACGCGTACAGTTCTTTAAGTTCTCGTTTAGCGCCTACAAAGTTTGTCGCGTTGTCCGAATATATGTGTGCGCATTTTCCCCTACGTGCGAAAAATCTGCGTAATGTCGCTATGAACGCTTCGGCGGTGAGATCCGATACAATTTCTATGTGAACTGCTTTTGTCGCGAAGCATACAAATATGGCCAGATATACTTTGACCTTCCCCCGATTTCGTTTCGATTTCTCTTTTACAAATATCGGTCCGCAGAAATCTACGCCCGATTGAAGGAATGGTCAACTATAATTGACTCGATCTCTTGGAAGTTCGCCCATTAGATACTCTACAGTTGCAGGTTTGGCGCGTCGACATGTGACACACGCATGTATCACTTGTCGTACCGCATTTCTGCCGCTAGGAATCCAATACATTTGCCTCAACGAATGAAGTGTTGCTTGAATTCCGCTATGAAAATTTTTTTGGTGATACTGCTCAATGATTAATTTCGTTACATGATGTCCTTTTGGTAATAACAGAGGGTGTTTTTTCGAATAAGACAAGCTAGCATGAGCTAATCGTCCTCCTACTCTCAATAAACCGTCTTTATCGATAAATGGATTTAATGGAGCTAACTCATTATTGGCGGTCTTTTGTGTCGTTATTGCATGGATTTCTTTGGCAAAATTTTCGTGTTGTGTTAATTTGATTATGCGTCTGATTGCGTTCTGTAGTTCGTCTGTCGTAAGTATACTTGGGTCATGATTTTTGCGTATCGTATTCTTTGAAAATCTTAGACAGTATGCTGTTACTCGTATCAATTTAGTAAAGGATGAGAATTGACGTAATATGTCGAAGTCTGTTTTTCGTGTTGTAAAAACTTGTAGGGGACGCATTTCCGGCATTTCAGTTACTTTTAGAATTGTTACCGGCCATTTGCTATTTTCGTATATTAGCCATGACGGCCCTCTTTGCCACAATTTATTTTTTATGTATTCTTCTGTCGTTAGTCCGCGAGACACCACATCTGCTGGGTTTTCACCCGACGGAATGTGTCGCCATTCATGCTGGTTTGTTATACTTTGTATTTCTGCTACCCGATGTGATACAAATGTTTTTAACTCGTGTGGTGAAGCCTTTAACCAGTTGAGTACAATTGTTGAGTCTGTCCAAAATGTTATCTTTTCAAATTGTAGGTGTTGCAGACTGTTCATGATGGTTTTGTAAAGTTTGGTTAATAGATATGCGGCACATAATTCTAATCGTGGTAAGGTTTGCGTTTTAAGAGGCGCTACTCGCGACTTGGCGCACAACAGTTGTACTTGCACTTTGTTGTTGGTTTTCGACCTCATGTAAATACATGCACCGTAGGCTTGTTCGCTAGCATCGCAGAATCCATGTAACTGCAATGACTGGTAATCGCTGATGACTACTCTACGTGCTATCTTGATTGTTTTTATGTATGTTAAATCTCTACAATAATTTACCCATTTCGTATGGAGTTCTTCCGATACCGATTCGTCCCAATTCAATTTTGATGCCCACAGTTCCTGCACGATCATTTTTGCCCGTATTATTATGGGCGCCAATAGTCCTAAGGGGTCAAAAAGTTGCGCTACTTGTGACAATATTGTTCGTTTTGTGATCCGTTTCGTATTATTAAAATCTTTGACTGCGTATGATATCGTGTCTTCTCTCGCGTTCCACCGTATGCCTAAAGCGTTGACCGTGTTCTCTAGATCTAGTTTTAGATGCGTCTCTTCCAACTTATCTTGTCGGATATCGAGTAATTCGGGCGCGTTTGATGCCCATTGTCGAAGTTTAAATCCCCCTTTCTGACAAAGTTCCGTGATCTCTTCGCGAATTGTTACTGCTTCCTCAATTGTTTTAGCGCCAGTCAGTAAATCATCGACATAAAAATCCTTGCGGAGTATTCGCGATGCTATTGGATACGTCAAAGTTTCGTCTGCTGCTAATTGGTGCAATGTACGAATTGCTAAAAATGGTGCGCACGATGTCCCGTATGTAACCGTGTTTAATCTGTAAGTTCTTATTGGTTGATCTGTAGATTCCCGCCACAAGATCTTCTGAAAATTGCGATCGTCTGAGTGTACTCGTATTTGTCGGTACATTTTTGTAATGTCTGCGGTTAGTACATAGATGTGTGATCTGAATCGGACTAATAACGAGAATAGGTCGTCTTGTATAGTGGGTCCTACCATGAGTATTTTATTTAACGATATGGCCGCTGAAGTTTTACAAGACGCATCAAATACGACGCGAAGTTTCGTGGTTACACTATTGTCCTTTATTACCCCGTGGTGCGGCAGGTAGTACCCTTCCTCTCTCACCGGGGAATCTACTACCGACATGTGTCCTAATTTAATATATTCCCGCAAAAATTCAGTGTATTCGGACTTTAATTGCTCGTTTCTGTCAAGTGATCGTTCTAAACTATGAAATCGTTTTAGTGCAATGTGATATGATTCTCCTAGATTCGTGGGATTTTCTTTGAATGGTAGGCGTACGGTGTAAATACC